>NC_138233.1:38660700-38698200 GCF_964197995.2 Scardinius erythrophthalmus
GGCCCTCGACGGTTCAGCAGGGGCCCGTGTGTGTGTGTGTGTGTGTGTGCAGTGAACCCCTGCAGTGAGACCCAGAGATCCTGCGTGTGAACATGTGTGCTGGTGTGGCCCTCGACGGTTCAGCAGGGGCCCGTGTGTGTGTGTGTGTGTGTGTGCAGTGAACCCCTGCAGTGAGACCCAGAGATCCTGCATGTGAACATGTGTGCTGGTGTGGCCCTCGACGGTTCAGCAGGGGCCCGTGTGTGTGTGTGTGTGTGTGTGTGTGTGTGTGTGCAGTGAACCCCTGCAGTGAGACCCAGAGATCCTGCGTGTGAACATGTGTGCTGGTATGGCCCTCGACGGTTCAGCAGGGGCCCGTGTGTGTGTGTGTGTGTGTGTGTGTGTGTGTGTGTGTCGGCCTAATTGATAGGGATCCCTCTGTTCCAGGCCGGCATCATTATTGCATGATTAGCTCTGATTACGACACACTAACGACCGTGAGGATCACCAGGCATGACGAGGCTGCCTTACAATTAGCAACGAGATTTTATTTTCAATTAAACCCATCGTGAAATCATTCTGATCAGCAGCTTAAAGCAGTTTTTTTTTTGACAAAAATAAAACTCTTTGTCATGATTATATTTACATGGATTATGCAGATCCCATGAGGTCTTAGATAAATCAGATGGCATTAATTATCAGCTATCTGCATAAACTAGTCCACTTCACAGTTTGTTCTAGTCAAGAAACACTCTTTAGACAAGAAGAGAATATCTGACGGACATGTAAAGTGACCAATCACAGTTCAGTCTGTCATTTATGGGCGAGTTTGCTTTAAATAGTTCAGTTATTATCGTATACTATGACTTTATTTCCAGTCAGCTGATAAAAAACATTCCGCACTGATTCAGCCAATCAGACAAGAGCTTGCCAGATTATGAAAGTGCTTATCATTCCTGTTTGTATCACATGGTTAGTAAATAGACTCGGTCTCACATTTTTTACTGCATAGGTTTAGTTTTCTAGTAAGTAATATTACTTACAGTAAAAAGATGACGTGATTTGACCGTTTGCCTCAGTGAATCTTGCTGTTGTGATTTTGAAGTTTACAAATCAGGACTTCTTTAATGGGCAAACATGTTTAAACTCAATCATCTGCCACTTGCCCGGAGCATGTGTTCAGTCCTGGAGCAGGTGTGGATCAGACAGACAGGTGTGGATCAGACAGACAGGTGTAGATCAGACAGACAGGTGTAGATCAGACAGATGAGTGAAGTGTTTGACAGTGACATCTTCCACTAGAGGGCAGCAGACTGTACTGTAATGTTTAACTGGAGACACTCAGAGATGTGATCCTTATGACTCGTATGGTAACATGAATGAACTTCAGTTACACCTGAAACCAAATGCAGGTGTTGTTGAACGATTTTCATCTGTTTTATCACCCACCAAATAATGATAATTTACAATAAGGTCCCATTAATTAATATTAATGCATTAACTGACAACGAAAATAACCCAACGAGTAACCCAACTATGGGGTGGTGTAGCACCTTCCCATCTTTGGGTTATTTTAACCCAGTGCATTGAGTTAAAAGTAACCCAACAGTTAAGATAACTATTTATTTTTATTTATTACATTAATAAATACACTTTGTTTGTCTCCACAATTATATATTTAAATTACAAATTAAATATTGGGGAGTCTAGAATTTAATGTAAATATACCTAATTGTGTACATAAATTCAAAATACACAAGTGTACATACAGCACACGTATTTAAGCCAACAGCCGGGTTACTAGAAATGACCCAGTGATTAAAAAAATTACCCATTATTTTTGGAAAATAACCCAACATAGTGACCCAATATGTGTAACCCAATGGTTGGGTTAAAAACAACCCAACATTTTTTACTGTGTAACATCACAATCAGTGCACTGAACCTAACTATTAGTGTTTTTATGTAAGTAAATAGTAAAGACACATTATATAAAGTGGGATCCAAACGCCTAAGTAGAGTAACCCCCCCTAAATGAATTCAAATAAATTAATTGAAAATTAGAAATAAAATAGAAATTTTACATTAATAACACCTAAGTAGAGTAGAGTAGAGTATTTCTAAATTTTAATTCATTTATTTTAATTCATTAAGGGGGGTTTGGATCCCACTTTATATAATGTGTCTTTACTATTTACTTACATAAAAACACTAATAGTTAGGTTCAGTGCCCTGATTGTGATGTTAAATCACGTGTGCTGCTATTGAGCTTGGTATGGTAAAGGTTAGGGTGGGTTAAGGTGTTATTATTTTGTAATTATAGATGTAATTACATACATTAATAACAGCTGTAATTACATGCAATATAAGTACAATGTAAAAACATGTATATAAGTGCATTGTATCACATGACTAATTTGAATGTTTGCCGTTAAAGACACTTAGTATAACGTGGGACCGGGTTGGTCTAAATCACAAACTCCAGGGTATGAAATGTTTGTATTCAGTTTCATCTTCAGCCGGGGGTCAGTTTGGCCCCCGTGGCCCTTGAGACGAGGCTTGACTCTTGCAACAACATATTAATAACGCCATTCTGATATCGCTTCAATATGAATCCAGCTACATGGTGTTAATTTCACTGGCTGTGACCTTCTGCATTGAAACAGCAGATAGCAGACACTGCAGGAATATGGATGCTGGCACACACACGACTGCTTTAATGCATCTCTCTGAGTTTTCTCAGGTCTGTGTGTGTGTGTTGTCACGTACCAGGTCCATATGAATGTATTGCATGAGCATGCCAGCGTTTCAGAGGTCTCGTCACGACGGCGAGCGCTGAGGACCGCAGGTCAAGTGATTTGCCCCCGGGTCAATTGACTGCAGCTCTTGTAACTCCTGCACCATTAGCTGAGTCCCCTGACCCGCCACGCACATCACATTTACCTGGACTCAATCTTAATGTGATATGAAGACCCTAAAATTTGTTTGTTATGAAATCTCCTCCTTTAAAGTCAATTTATTAGCTCACTAAACGGGCCGGGTTTGAGCCGGGCTCGTGGAGATTGAGTCTGCTCTTCTCCTGTATGGATTTTATATCATGTTGGGTTTTACTCAGAATTGGATGCAATTATTGAACATAAGGGTCGGTTTTCTTTTTTTCTTTTTCTTTTCAGTTGCCCTAATACAAACTATTAGTTGATATATTAATTACGATATGGAAAAGCAGTATTTGTAGCCTTCTGTGATAATAGACATTTTGATTTAGCATTTTATAAATGCATACAAATATATACCATTTAAAAATGGGGACAAAAATGTGTGATATTCTGGGAAAAAATACGACATTTAATAATACATATGTATGTTATGATTAAAATGTTTTGCATTACTCATCAAACTATATGTATATGTGTATATATATATATATATATATATATATATATATATATATATGTGTCTGTGTCTGTGTGTGTGTGTGTGTGTGTGTGTGTGTGTGTGTATATATATATATATATATATATATAAATGTGTGTGTGCGCGTGCGTGTGCGCGCGCGCGTGTGTGTGTGTGTGTGTGTGTGTGTGTGTGTGTGTGTGTGTGTGTGTGTGTGTGTGTGTGTGTGTGCGTGTAATCAAATAATGTAATTAAGTGCAATATCATGAATGACCTGCATCTAATTTGGAGATTGAACTGAAGTTCACTGCATGTACATTCTGTATTTTTACTGAAGACACTAGAATATTCTGTCTGCTTTATAATGTGTTGAAGTTCACGGCTTTACACACACAGATTAACACTTGCGCAAACACAAAGATAGTTGCACACATGAACAGCACATAGCTTTATTACCAATACATAAATCATAATGTTTCAACAAAAGCTGAAGTTCATTTCCTCCACTGAGCTCTTATCTTTGTTTGGTGGTATATAAGACGCTTTGGCCGAGTAATTTATTACTTTTGCTGAATGGATAATGGCAGACTCAGTCTATTACCCCAAGCTTTGTTAAAGCCCTGAATGCATTTTAACCTGCACTTTACCAAATCACCCAACACTTAAAGCGATAGTGATAGTTCACCCAAAAACGACTTTACTCACGCTCATGTCATTCCAGATGTGTGTGGCTTTCTCTCTTCTTCATTTTCCTCTACATCACAAGTCTTTCTCAGCAGGTAGTTATAGGATCTCAGTTATAGGATCTCAGTCACCAGGGAGACTCATTTTCCCCTAGGGCCATTTTCCTGGTTGCATCCGCACCGGCAGTAGGACTGAGGTGACCTAATCCGTCACATACACTATATTGCCAAAAGTATTGGGACACCCCTCCAAAATCACTGAATCCAGGTGTTTCCAATCACTTCCATGGCCACAGTTGTGTAAAATCAAGCACTAGACATGCAGACGCGTCCACACACATTTGTGAAAGAATGGGTCAGGACCTCAGTGAATTCAAGCGTGGGACCGTGATAGGTTGACACCTGTGCAATAAGTCCAAGTGTAAAGTTGGGTGGAGGGGGGATTATGGTGTGGGGTTGTTTTTCAGGGGTTGGGCTTTTAGTTCCAGTGAAAGGAACTCTTAATGCTTTCAGCATACCAAGACATTTTGGACAATTTTATGCTCCCAACCTTATGATAACATAACTGTGCACCAGTGCACAAAGCAAGGTCCATAAAGACATGGATGAGCGAGTTTGGTGTGGAGGAACTTGACTGGCCTGCACAGAGTCCTGACCTCAAGCCAAGACCTCACCTTTGGGATGAATTAGAGCGGAGACTGTGAGCCAGGCCTTCTCGTCCAACATCAGTACCTGATCTCACAAATGCGCTTCTAGAAGAACTGTCAAAGATTCCCATTAACACACTCCTAAACCTTGTGGAAAGTCTTCCCAGAAGAGTTGAAGCTGTTATAGCTGCAGGGTGGGAATGGGATGTCATTAAAGTTCATGTGCATGTAAAGGCAGATGTCCAAAACTTTTGCCAAAATAGTGTATGTCCTGCGCTCTTGTGTGGGACTTTTATTTTTACGGCACTGAGATTCTCCATCTTCATTAGTGTACATCATTTAACAGTCCTGTCTAATATGTTAATAGATATAACTGTTAAACAACAGTATACAAACAAGTAGGGGTGAGCGGGACAAACTAACGCGGGGCCAGTTGTCACACACTTGTTTTAAATATTTCCATGCTAGCATGGCGAAACTTAGTGTATTTACTAGTGTTTTTTATTAGAAAAAATGCGCCAAATGTCAGAAATCTTTGGAAGATATCACTGACCATTTATTTAACCATAGCAATGTAAATTTCTTGTGTTCATTTTTCATCTCTGTTTTTTGTGTTTATTTAAAATTATACAAATCTGATATTATTTTAATCTCCAATCTGTTATTTAACTGTTGATATGGTTCTTTAATGCTGATCTAACCAGCAGAAGACACTAGCTGGGTTTAAATCTCAGTTGCTCAGGTGGGGCATGTTGTCACACTGCGTTACAATGAGCCTCCATTCTATACTTTTATGAATTCTATTGAGACAAAGGTGAATAAAGACTGAGGGCCCTATCTTGCACCCAGCGCAATTGACTTTGTACACCGACGCATGTATCATTCCTATTTTGCACCCGGCACACAGCGGACTTTTCCCTCCACAGACGCACGCGGGTAAATTAGGGAATGAACTTGCGCTTCCAAGGGCGGTTCAGCGAAAAAGAGGAGGCGTGTTCCAGCGCAAATGTTCCCTGGTGCTATTTTGCAGTTTCAGAAAACAATTCCGCCACCGACCAGGAGAAACCTCGTCTAAAGTCCTAGTCTAAAGTCATTGCGCATGTTATTCATATGCTATTTTAAGGGCGCATGCTTGGCCATAATCAATGTAGCGTGTGTGTGCACAACACGCATACACTTTGCTTCTCTCATCTACACACAGACGCAGCAGTTTTCATTTTTAGAAAACCATACATAATTACAAGGAAAAATATCCCACACGAGGGAAATCATTGTTGTGTCCATGAAGATGTGAAAAATAGGCATAAATCTAGCTTACACATTTACCCAAATTATTATACGCCTGTTTAACCGAAGCTAATTTGGGTGGGTTTCTCCATCCCCAATGTCACTTCTCTGTGTTTTACGGCCCTGACGAGAACGTCGGTCTCCTCGGCTGTGAACCGCTCCTGGCAAATCCGCCGTTATAATAGCAATCCGCCATGGAACAAGCACGCCTGCTCTTAAAGGGAATATGAGATGTCGCTCTGATTGGTTTATTTCACGTAACACCCAAACCACACCTATGAGTAATGAAGCTACTCCAGAACAACACATTTTAGGGTTTACCCATTCCAGAACAACCCATTTTTTGCGTTGGGTGCGAGAGTCATTTATCCCGCTGGTATAATAGCAACAGCGCCTAAGATCCGCCAACAAAGTTTCGTGTGTGTGCCAGCGTTTCGCGTTTGATACTTGCGTTTCAGATCGTTAAAATGGGGCCCTGAGAGTCAATGTTCAGAAATGATTAATTATTATTATGTTTTGAACTTTGCTCCCCATTCAATCCCATTATAAAGCTTGGAAGAGCCAGGATATTTTTTAATATAACTCTGATTGTGTTCAAAGTCATATGTACACCTAGGATGGCTTGAGGGTGAGTAAATCATGGGATCATTTTTGGGTTTTATCCCTTTAAGCTCACCAAAGCTGAATTTATTTGATCAAAAAATATTAGTAATATTTTGAGATTTTATTTAAAATAATAATTCCACTGATTAAAGCAGAATTTTCAGTCTTCAGTGTCACATGATCCTTCAGAAATCATTCTAACATGATGATTTGCCGCTCAAGAAAGATTTCTCATTATTATCAATGTTTTTTTCTTTTTCAGTTTACTCCAGTTTAGGGGTTTGTTCCCTAAACCACAGTAATAGTAATTCTTGCCAGTTATGTGCTGCAGTCTTCATAAAGTTCATGATGCATCACGTCTCTCTGTTGGTCTGTGCGTCTCTGGAGGGATTTGCTCAGAGAGACGTCAGTCATTTCGGGCCGTCAACGGGACACGAGGTCCTCCACTGACCACTGACCACATCACTCCTGAGAAACCATCAGATTTCTCTCATGTTGCACTTTCCAGTTCAGGAGCTGAACTAAAAGAAAGCAGCCAAGCATGCTCTTTTACAGCCATATCCAAGTAAATCTGCTGCGAGATTAAAGCTTCAGCCCTGTGAGAAAGAGAAAAGCTATTACACGGCTCTTCTTTTGTTGGTAATATCAATGCGACATGCTCGGCGTAGGCCTTTAAAGTTCTCGCTGTGGCAATGAAATCCTTTTAAATGCAGATATGTAATTAATTCTTCATGTTTAGAGAATTAAACATATCTTAGAATGCAGAGGCCGGTGTAAGCGTGGTAATTTTATTATGTGGCGGATAAAAGAAAGCCGCTGACCCCCACCTCCTCCGCTAGCGCCATCACACAAAAACACCCTACAAATTCATTTCAGACAGCGAAAATGCAAAGTCCATCCTATGATAATAGAGAACAATGGCAATCAGGGCTTTATTCCCCAGGGTACAGTCTGCAGTCAGCATAATGTGCCCAGCCAACATAAAGCGCTTTCAGAAACAAAGAGAAGGAGCAGGAGTGCATGCCAACACTTATACATCACAGATATATTATTAACCTTCACACGGCAAGGTGCTCTACGGAGAGAGCGTTCCCGGCCCGTAGCGAACGACTGTGTCATTCACTGGAGACCAATGCACTCGAGATAATCCCAGCATATCTAATGCAGGTGTAGCGCATGTCTTTTATTAATTAATAAAAACCAAATGTAACGGTGAACGTTTTTCCCTCCCACAGTCGCTAGCTCTGGCTAATGTGTTGTAATTGACTCTGCAATTTTCTAATTGTGATTGCCATTTTAATTTTACTCTTGACTGTGCAACTAACAGTGTATAATAATTAAAATGGATTACACGCGGTGTACCTGTATGGTTCAGCCAGGCTTGAACTTGAACCATAAGTTAACTATTAGGAAACTAAGAGGCTATGATCATTTTTCACAGAGCCAGAAATCTTTAGCTCAACTGTAAATGGGTTAGGAAGAGATTTTAAGTTAAAATGTACAAGGAAAACATTTTTCCCATCGTTTTGCCTAAGTAGAAACATTCTGTCTCTCAATTCATGTGAGGTCATCATGCATGCATAATAAGCACAAAATTAATTAGCAAAATGCTATTTAAAATAGTTTTAGATGAAGTATAGCATAACATTCTTTTCCCTTCAGATATTAGATATGCTGACTATTTTAACGCTATAAAGTATCATAATTTCATCTTATTTTTAGCCATATAAATTTCAGCATCTGCATCAAAGTGCTTATTTTCGTTTTGGCTGTTTGGATGTTCTCTCTATATTATACTAAATGAGCCATCAAATCCTGATGTACTGATGTGCAAAAACACATATGCAAACTTTCTTTAGATATGTTTTTTAGATTTTGTCTAGAGGTTCAATAAACTGTCAATTTAAAAATAAAAAAAAGTGATTTTTCAGACTTTACGGGGTTGAAACAATATTAAATCTCTAGAAATGCACAATATATCTTTCCTTTTGGCTCTTTCAGTTGTTTTTTCCTTAATGGCCAATATATGCAAACTTTCTTTAGATTAGTTTTTTAGATTTTGTTTAGAGGTTCAATAAACTGTCCATTTAAAAATAAAAAAGTGATTCTTCAGACATTTACAGGATTAAAACAATCACAAATCCCTTGAAATGCACCGAGTATCTGCTCTTTCCGTTGTGTTTTCCTCAATGGCGAATACCTGTTTCCCTCGGATCCCCTTGGGATGTGCGCCTCTGTAATGAAAAAGGTCCCTGCTCAGATTTTTAAGTGTATGGTCCAAGTGAGGCAGACACTTTCTAATTTAGAGGAAATTTGGTAAAACGGCTAGATTGTTTTTTTCCTCTGCACGGGTGTGTGTTTTCCGCAGACAAATGTGGGTCGTTTCCAACCCAACTGTAGAAATTAGCTGATAGACATCAAGCCAGATAACTGAGACCTGCAGCATTAGGATGGGAAAGGACATTAATCTTTCCAAAATTAAAATCCGCGCCGCTGCGTTTAGGATTGAGGCCAGCGCCATACGCCAGCCGCCCGACCGCCAGTTTTGATAAAACTGTTTAAGGAGAGGGGAGATTTAGATAAATTGCCCGTGGTTCTGCTATAAGTGCAGTGGAACAGAGGAGGGTCCCTGTTAACCAGGATCACGTGGATATGAGCCGGCTGTTTACAGGGACCCCGTGAGGCCGTCAAGACCACCAAACCTGATAACCTGCTGTTATTGATGCCAGAGAGCCAGAAGCCAGCGCTATCTGCATGTGTTGCATACGGTGCAGTGTTTGTGAATGATGGGCTGGTGCATGTTTGCGTTCCGGAGGTGATGCAGGATTCCTGGCTTTCTTGTCCGAGGTCGACACTAGTGTTTGTTCCGGCAAATCTGTGTATTGCTTGGAGGTTTGGAGAGCGCAGGCTAAGAGTATTCCCTGATCCCAGAGATCACGGGGGGCCGGCCTGCTTCACGCTCCGGTGAACGCATGAAGGGTGTATATGTCAATCTAGCCAGCCGACGGGTTGTTCGGGATCTCGTGCGGCTAATGTGCTGCAAAAATGAACAAATACACACAATCTCTGTTTCTTTCTCTTGCTGCAAATGAGCCGTTTTTGATGTTGGTTGGTGCTGGTTTTGAAAGGAATCACCCAATGATGAAAATTGTGTCATTGAATATGGCGTCACAAACATCAGACATCAATAGACCAAATGCCATGATGTGCGTTGATCAATTTTTAATTGACCAAATGCATTACAGTTTCTTCGCGCGCCATTTTCTGAGCATCACACATAGGAATTTACCACTTCCGACTTTGGATGGACCAGTTTTGGTGTCATTGTCTCAAAACACCTAACTATCTAGCAGAAAAATACATGGATGCTCCCATGTCATCATAATCTCCCCAACAGACTTCCATGAAATTGACATTTAAGAATAACTGGACAAGTGGAAAATAATGCAATTCTGCAAGGCACATTTCAGGCGTATAGACAGTAATACGGCCAGTGTGTGTGGGGTAGGTTAGGATGCCGATGGCGAAAAGCGTCAGATTACACAGCTCACGGCGGAGAGATAGAGGCACAAACCCAGCGGAGAGGCTTATCTGTGCCAGCCAGCGCTGGTCTGGGACCTGTCCCACAGCCCGCCATTGACCAGCTCCCCTCTCCTCCAATAAACAAGCAATTACTGACCCAAACAACTGTCAGGGACTATGATCAAATAATTTAGCCAGAGTGAGAGGACCTTAATACAGGTCAATTTCACTCTGTTAGGCATGCTGGCTGAGGGAAAGCGAGGGATGGCGTCTCAAGCCTGTCAGGGGAAGGCTATTGCCGTTGCCGAATTTAAAGGTTACGTGCGGCAGTCCTGAAATATTCTATCCCACGCAGCGCCGGGATCCCATCACAACCAAAAGCCACTGCACCAGTCCTGCATGCCGCGTTGTAATGGGTTGTGTGGGTATTAAACTGATAACTGAATAAGATAGGGTTGGTGT
Source organism: Scardinius erythrophthalmus (assembly GCF_964197995.2). Classification (NCBI taxonomy): domain Eukaryota; kingdom Metazoa; phylum Chordata; class Actinopteri; order Cypriniformes; family Leuciscidae; genus Scardinius; species Scardinius erythrophthalmus. The sequence continues at coordinate 38,671,277 of NC_138233.1, forward strand.
ACATATGAATATATATGTATACCGGGCTTGACATTAACACACGCCAACAACCCAAACGCGTGTGTATTTCAGCAGTGGCGTGTAACACAGTCAGACCTACTAGCCACTTTGCCAGGTTGAATTATATATATAATATATATACTTTTTTTCAATTGTAGTCTTTTAAAAAGACATCTGAAATAATAAACTGAGTGCAATGTAGTGCTGTCAAAAATATAGATTTTTTGATACATATCGATACTGAAATATCTGAAACGCTAATTTTCCACAGAATATATATACAGGATACCAGCATCTCTTTCTCTCTCATCATCTCTCTGACACACAAACCCGCCTCTCCTCACTCACTCCAGTCATTTGCTCCGGATGAATACTGTTGCTGTTACAGGGTTTGAATTTCAGCTTGGGATTGTGTGTATTGAGCATAATGTTACTCATTCCTGCAGATTTTGTGCTCAAACCCAAAGTGTGACACTTAAAGCTGCCTCTCAGGACTAAATTAAGCTCTTTTTCACTGTTTATTGCCCTTAAACGGTCAAATACACTCAAAATAATGTCTAAATGCCGGTCTTGGCAAGTATTCACGTAAACACAGTCAGTTATGTTTTAAGTGAATGTAAACAGTTGAGAAAGAAAACACACGTGTAACAGTATAATGGATCCGTGCGTCAGGTCTTAAAGTGACAGCAGCCTAATATTCCTGCCGCCAAATTATGAGATAATATTAAAAATATCTACATGGCAGATTGTTTTCATCGTATCGATGTCAAAATTGTGGCCAGTGAAAATGCTGAGTGGTTCATAACTTTAGAAAAAACACTAGCCACAGCGACTGATGAGCAAAAAAAAGTTAATGTCAAGCCCTGTACATATATATATATATGGTATATATGCTAAAATATGTATGGTTGCATATATATACAAATTCTTAACAGCTAAAACTAGTAAATTTGCAGTTCGTTGTGTTCACTGGGTTTTGTTGTGTCTCAGATCCAAGAGTCTAAGACCACTAAAGAAAAATGCTGCTGTTTATTGGATTCAGTTTAATAATAATTAAAAACAAATTCCAAAATATATTGCCAGTATAATAATGGGATTGAAAAGTCAAATGTCAAATAACAAGATCTCTTAGTATGTAATATCTCTCTTTAACAAATTTGCCTAAATATCTGATTTATTTATATTTGATTAGTGACCTAGGAAATGTGCAGAATATTAATATTTCTTCTTTATCTCTGCATCATTATTTTACATCTTTAAAAACTGCAAAACATTGCTTATTTCCAGATTTAAATAAAGAACTTCTCCTATTTTCAGACACAATCATGGCGAAGCATTTATTCCCCCTCTAATCGAGTCGGCCGTGCTGTTTATGACGCCCCGGCATCTTTCTGACGGTTTCTGCTGGTGAGGAGGACAAACATTAGCTTTGTTCAGATTCAACTAATCTTGCTCAGCCTTCTCCAAAGTACAATCTCATCTGCCATCTAACCTTGGTCCAGACTATTATCAGATCTGGATCTAATTGAACCTTCATGGAATAAACCTTGTCCAGTCGCAGGGCACAGAAATCTTGATATACTCCACAAGAGTCGTCCATGACACGGGGTCTCCAGCTACTAAAGCCGCTTTTCCACCGTTCTCGTTGCTTAACCGTTCATTTTCCACCGTGGGTCTGATAACAACGGAACTGTAATACAAACACGTCAGCCGTGGCCTTGTTGTAAGGCAAGAATTTACAGATGATATGAGATGTTAATAGCGACCATGTTAAGGAGGATGATCAGATATTTCTTTTAATTTTATTATTAACTACCCAGCAAGCAATAGCCGTCATTTCACCGTCTAGATTAACTATAGACCCGATATAGTCCGGCTATGAGTAACACACTTCTAGACAAAATACCCTTGAATGTAGTTGCATGTCGTTTTTTACCAAAAATAACTTGCGAGATGTATCATATTCCATCATGTAAGCAAAGTCAGCAGTGATTAAAAGGTGTTTAATGTCATTTCTTCACTCATTTCATTTCTTTGTTATCTAATTGATGACTAGTCTAGTAATCTTGGACGAATGTTCACTGACAGCTCAAATTATGCCTTGTCTTAGCCTAGACATCTGGGCTGTGTTTGGATGCTATAAGACGTCTTTTAAACGCAAAATTGCTTGCTGGGTAGCATTAGATGAGAGTTTACATCTCGCAATTCTGACTTTTTATCTCAGAATTGAGAGATTTAAAGTCGCAATTGCGAGTTATAAAGTCAGAAATGCGTGATATAAAGTCGCAATGGTGTGTTATAAAGTCAGGATTGTGAGATATAAACTTAACTGGAGCCATTCCTTACCGTTCTTAAAACCAAGCGTGGAAAAGCAGCTTAACTTTCCATTTAGCACTGGCCTTCGTCAATAAAATGTGTGCAAACACTGTGAGATGTTGTTGTGTGGTAAAAGGTATCAAACCAATTGAATAGGCTTTAAAAAAAGAATAATTCAAATTGTCAAAGTAAACAGTTTGGCAAGTGCAGGTTGATGGCTTCATCCTCCTCTTCCTCCTAGTGATTTCTCTTTAAATAGAAAAGACAAGGCCTGGAGCCTTTCGCAAGCTTATTATGGTAATAATTAGGAGACTGATTTTATCTCAGCCTGTACAATCACAGTGAGAGGCAATGGCTAAATAAACAGCCAAAGTCCTTGTGTCCCCAAGGGCTGTTCAGTGTAATTAAAATCAATAGGTTCTTCCTCCCAGGGCCTCTTTAACCCACCCAGCTAAGCCAAGGTGCTTTTATTGTTAAGCAGTCCTCATTCAGTTCTCCCACCATGACATATAGAGCGTTCTCATGTTCACGCTTCCATTACCTTAAATTGATGTATTAGTATTAAGACTGAAAAAATGAGAAGATTGTTGCGGATTTGCGGTAGGCATCATTAGGGATAAGTGAGACGGCTTTATCAACAATCAGCGTCCAGTTATCCGGTAAGGGTGAGGAAGGTTAGTTGACCTTGACTGTTATTCACCGCTCGTTCAAGGATTTAAAAAAATATATTTTTGGTGTTATGTTGGTACATTATGGAAGCTTGTTTCCGCCACAGAATACAAAATAAAAAAGGTAACTGCGACTTTTTATCTCAGAATTGTGTAATATAAATTCGCAATTGTGTGTTATAAAATCAGAATTGCAAGATAAAAACTCGCAATTGCGAGAAAATCACAATTCAGAAAAAAATTTAGTCAGAAATAGAAAATAGAGAAATAAACTTGCAATTTTGAGATAAAAAGTCACAATTATCTTTTAAAACGTTTTATTCTGTGGCGAAAACTAGCTTCCATAACAAATATCTACTGGTATTAACTAAAAAATCATGAACAAAAAGCTGATAAAATGTAATTAGTTACTGTACTGAAATATCTTTTTGGTCACTTTGTAGTTTTACTGAGTATCAAATATCCTAGCAACTTTTACTCTCTTTTACGTTTCCGTGAATGCGAGTGCATTAGCAGATAGTGATGAATCACAGGTGTTTGATTTAGGAGGTGAGATCATGATGAGGCCGAAACCAGCACATCCAGTGCAAGACAAGTACACTGACTATTTATTTATTTTTTATCGGCTATATTGAAGAGGCCTTTTTGAGGGATATTGGTTTATCTATGGCCTTTTTGTGCACTTGAGCTTAACTGAGACTTGAGAGTTTGTAGTTGTGTCGACGTTTATTCATTGCAATATTCAGTTTTATTTGATTTTAGAAATAAAACGTGATTTCTCATGTCACAAATCAATTGTTCCTTATTTTCACTAGCTTGTCTCTTCGGTGTTGAGGACTAGTGCATCTTTGAGCCTACATTCAGTATGAGTAAAGTACTTCAGTACTCTTAAAATCAGATACTCTAAGACTTTTACTCAAGTCGTATTGGAATTGGTGACTTGTAACTTGTAATGGAGTCATTTTCACTGTAAGGTATCTGTACTTTTACTCAATTATGATTTTCAGGTACTCGTCACACCTCTGCCGGACGTCTACCTCGGCTTGTGTAAATGCAGATATCGGGTATGTGTCACTAATTGTTCTAGCGTCTAATATGATTCAAATGGTTTTAAACTTTCAGAAAAGCTTACATTTTTGAATTTCTGAATGTGACGATAACCATTTCACATAAGCTAGTCTGATCTTTTTAATGCCTTTGAAAGCCAAACCCAGCGTTTACCCGTACAGTAGGTTACACGAGCAGCACTTTTCATCAGATGTCTTTAGACCATCATTTGCCATCGGTTAGCAGAAACGCTTTTCAGTGAAACGATTCCCCGCTTGACAAATGAGACATCAAGGGTTGTATGAAGCTGTTCCTGCTCTGCACATCTGTCCGCTGATCCAGATGTTGCACAGATGACAACACGCCATCCAGATCCTCTAATAGCCCTGTGCCTGACAGAGTCAGTCGTGATGAATCGCACAGCTCTTCCCTGGATTCTCACACTTAATTTTCTGAAGATTGCTTGCCCATTCAAGAGGAGAGGGACCTGATTCGCACTCCTGTCCAGGAGCCCGGGGCCCTGATGAGATGTCACTATTGTTCAGCCGAGCCTTTGGCATGGAGGCTTAACTACAAGTGGCTGCTTTTAAGACATTGGCCCGAATTACTTGACTGGCGAAGCTAAATAGCAATTAGACAGCTCGCCCGCCAAACGGAAATTAGAAATTTGCCAGTGGGCTTTAGATGGGACTGAGTTTTCCTGCTCACGCAAACACTTTCAGACCACCTATATCTGACACCAAACGCCTTCATTTCGGTCTCGACCTCGGAAGAGTCTCTCCTGTGGACATTCAGAGTGTGTTTTCTGGCTGTACTGGATCGTTTCCATCAACTTGCCGGCATATCTGATATCTTTTGTCACAATGCATATCATAGTTTGTCAATCAAACGTCAGGTTATGATGATCTCTCGTCTATTCGCACCTTCCTTATTACGGCAATCATGATTCTCTGAGCACACGAGATTCGCATTCGATGTTTGATAAACAGATGCAGTTTAGTGAGTCTCATCACCTGTCCTGTCACACGCAATGAACTCTCATTGGCTGAGATGAGACACGGCCAGATTTAACTGAGCCGGATCCTTTCTGAACTCGCACATTTGCATGGACATTATTTTGTCCACCAACTTTTCTTTATGCAGATTGTCAGCTTCAACTTTGTTATTCAAATAGTGCTATTTATTATGTTCAGAGAACATTCCCAATGTTTGGAAAACTATAAAATGGAATGTTCAAGACAAAACCGTTTTAAAAAATGTGCACTGTGTATAATTATTTTGTATAATACACACACATGCATGAATATATTTAAGAAAAATGTGTTATATATATATAAAATATTTATATATAATATAAAGTATGTATAAATATATATATACATGCAAATAATTCTTAAATATATACATGCATATGTGTGTATTTATATATCCAAAATAATTATACACCGCGCACACACATATATTATGTAAACACAAACTTGTATTTTGGATGCGATTAATCGAGATTAGCCCAGCACTAAAAAAAATTGGATGTTTAGAACATTCAGAAATTACATTTTCATAGCAAAACATTTGAAAGGACATTTTTTTAGCTGGGTAAATACATTAATTTACAGCAGCAAAACTAATTTTATGGGTTAAATCAGGTACAAATAGCAAACAACTGAATGATAGCACTTTTCATAGAGTAGAAATGTCATGTGGCGCTAGGGGGTGTTCGGCAAATGATTGTGATGTTATCATGTGGTCCACCAACTTTTTTATGCAGATTGTTGGCTTCAACTTTTTCATCCAAATATTAGATAAATATATATATGTATATATGTTCTGTATGTGTAAAGGAATTTGTATTTTTTTTCTAAATATTAATATAATAAATATTAATATATAATTGACCACAGACGTTTGTCTGAGTTGCAATGAAATGGCAGATAGATAGATGGAATACACATTACAAGGTCAGAACATTTTTAAAAAGTGAAAACCTATGATTTGGACTTTTAATATAAAAACTGTGTGTCTTGTTTACACAAGTTCAGTACTAAAGCACGATCAGACTCTCGGTTTCTCTTCCGGAGAATGAATCAGATGGACAGAATGAAAGACTAACAGATCTGTTCCTGAGAGCTCTAATCCACTCACACTCACTTATCTTCTCTGACAATGAGGCTTCCTCTCAGACTACACAACTTTCCCAGTGTACTTCGTCTTCCTGAAGCAAATTTGTCTTGTCTAAGTGTCTTATACCTCCAAGACAAACAGTTTAGCTCTGGCAGATCCAGATTTTGTCAATGCTTGAATGTTGACTGTCAGCTAATCTCCTGGTGCTGTTGGAGAAGAGCAGATCTTCCCACCGCAGATTTCTGCATGTCTGGCCATAAACGCAGGAGACTCTGAAAGTGATGATGACTACATCAGATAACGTCACAATCATTTGCCCAACACCCTCGAGCGACACATGACATTTCTGCACTATGAAAAGTGCTCACATTCAATTCTTTGCTATTTGTACCTGATTTAACCCATAAAAATGAGTTTTGCTGCTGTAAATTAATACTCAGGTAACAAAAAATGTTCTTTAAAATGTTTTGCTATGAAACGTAATTTCAGAATGTTCTGAACATTCTAAACATCTATTTTGTTAATGTTTAAAAAAAAATTCTTGAATGTTCCATTTTATAATTTTTCAAACATTATGGGAACGCTACATTTGAATGTTCTCTGAACGTTCTGAAACGCATTATAAATAGTACTATTTGAATGGCATTAGATGAACATCCAACTAAAACATTTAATAAAAACACTCATGAACAATGACCAGATAGCACTGAACAAACGTTCTAACGTTACTGAAAGAACATTCGTTCATAACTTCGAGAGAACGTTCTGAGAACATTTTTGTCTTAATTATAACTAGTTTATTTAGATGTTACTATTTTGTTCAGTGTAATGACTACACTCTAAAAAACAATGGGTTAAAAACAACCCCGTTTTTACAGTAGGCGTATAGAATATTTCATTTAGTTTTAATACATATTGCCTACATTTAAGCTCGTTTAACAAATATTATAGGTAAAAATTAAAATTAATCTACAAACTCCTCGCGAACGCCCGCCATCGCTCGACACTGGACATTGGTCAAGTAATGAATATCAAAGACGCCGACCACCAAGTCCTCCGTGATCCCATTTTGGTTGAAAGAGTACTTTGAGTCGATGTTGAACAAAGAATTCCCACATCCGCTGATCACAAGCACCGCCGGAGGAAGAGGAACCGGGAGAAGAACCAGCAAGTACACCAATCTCCACCAATAAACTGGTGTGTGGTGGGCGTTCTGGCGCAATATGGCTGCCGTCGCATCATTCAGGTGGACATTGCACATTGGTGGTGGTTGAGGAGATTCCCCTTTCAATGTAAAGTGCTTTGAGTGCTGAGAAAAGCGCTATATAAATGTGCTGAATTATTATTATTATTATTATTATTATTATTATTACACATGGCCTTCCTCGACCTCAAGAAGGCATTAGACCGTGTGCCCCGGGAGTGCCCCCGAAGAGTATGTACGGTGGATCCAGCTCCTCTACACCAACACCCCCAGCATCGTCCGAATGAGGAACCACTCAATTTATAAAACCGTTGTACGGTTCCGAGTGTTGGCCAGCCACCACCAAACATTATTTTCAGATTAATTAGGTTAGATAAGATTAGATTAATTAGTAGATTCATTTTTAGTTTTACCTATAATATTTGTTAAACGAGCTTAAATGTAGGCAATATGTATTAAAACTAAATGAAATATGCTATAAACCTACTGTAAAAACGGGGTTGTTTTTAACCCATTGTTTTTTAGAGTGTAGTCATTACACTGAACAAAATTGTAACATCTAAATAAAGTCAATAATTGTATCCCTTAAAACTTATCTTTGATCACCAAAATGACATATTTAAACTTTTTCCTTGAAAAAACAAACAAAAATGTCTTCATGACTTAAAATATCTTGAATGTAACTCGACACCCTTGCCTCATTTAGTATGCGCGGGTCTATGAATATGCAGATGAGCCCCGCCTCCACTCACTCACTCAGCTCAGAGATCCACTGGTTGGCGATCACACGTTGATCTGATTGGTTACAAGGTAGTTTGTGACGTCAGAAACACCAGCGATTTCAAAGCGTGTGTTTGAGACTGTCTTTGGTTCACTGCAGTTTTAAGGAGGAAATACTCAGCAATGCTGTCGACTTATGAATTTACACATGGTTTGTCTTAAAGCATATTAAAAACACCACATAGACACATAAACAACATTAAAAGCTGGATTTTCACCACAGGGGGACTTTAATGAACTACATGTACTCGGGCGTTTTTGTTAGATTAGGGTTAGTTACATACTTTAATGGTATTACCATAGTATAGTAAGTGCATGTAACGTGTAACAAAGACACTATAATAAAGTGTTCCCTTCTCTTCTTTTGTGACACAGATCGCCGTATAGAGAATAACTTCATGAAGAAAGTCACATGTGTTTGGAACAAAGAATGATGACACTGCGTGAACTTCTCTAACCTGTGATTTTATGGCACTAGTTTTGTGGTCATGGGGTTTGAATCCTATGATCCTGGTAGAGTGGGATTAGACAGGGATTTTCCCCTGGTGTGAGCTGAATGCCAGCGCTGGGCATCTGAAAATAAAGCGTCCCGGACAGAAGGAGACGTGGAGAACACAGCCAAGGCCGTCACTTACTCGCTTTGACAAACTGCAGCCATTATGCAAGCGTGACAGTATTTCTCTGAGGGCAATTTCTAAAAATTATTTCAACAATGTAACGTGTGAAATGTCACCACTCGCTAATTATGTTTATGCTAATTGTTAATTAGGCTCTCAATGAGCATTGTCTTAATTAACAATGGCTGTGAAAATATGTGCAGGGCAGTGAAACATAAATGAGTCCAGTAATTGCCAGCCTCTGGTGAGTAACACAGATATATTGGGATTTTACTGCTTCTGTTACAATGACTTTTCATTTTTGGTAATAATTTTACTTAATAGCGAGGGCTGATAGAACGGATGAACTTCATGCTATCATCTTGATTTATTGTGTGCAAACATCTATAAACCTTTATTAAGCAAATAAAATGTTGACTGACTTTTCCTCTCTCAAATGCTTGACAGGATCACACGAATAACCCATAATATTCCTCTTATCCAGTAGAGCCAGATGAGTTTATTTTGATGATACAGATGCGGATTTGACACAATACTGTAGAGCTCTACTGTGGTTATGAGCTAGTGGACAACAGTTTAGTTCAGTATCTTCAGCAGATCGTTAAGAGGCGAAAGCCACACTTAATCTGACGCTGCCTATATGATGCATTATGAAGCTATCCACACATGCATTGCAATGCATCATATATTTTCATAAACTTGTTGTATCTCCAGTTATAACACACTTTAACACATTCAAACACTATAATGTATTAATAGCACATGGAATTGGCTTCTGAAGGGCTGGCACTAACAATTATTTTGGTAATTGAGTAATCAGGTCTATTTTTATTACCACACAGATTATGTAAGTGGACAATAGCCTTTAAAATGACTTACATACTCACATACATACACACACACACACACACACACACACACACACACACACACATATATATATATATGTTTGTGTGTGTGTGTATATATATAACAATGAGGCAATAATTTGTTCAAAAAGTATCAATAAGCAAGTGATCATAATTGAACAACACTATTAAAATACATAATGTAATAAACATAATCAAGTTATGTACATATAACAAATGCCAGCAGAGGACTCCAACATCTGCTGATTGTTGTTGTTACACTTTACTGCAGATCAAATCCTTTGTTTAATATTGGCCAAAAAACATTTATTTCACTTGTCCACTAAATCTTTTATATTTATGCGTTTGTTTAAGACAGAAATGCTACAACAAGGGATCAACCCTCTGGTTTTGTTCGTTTGGGAATCACACTTGTGTTGTTCATGGTCAAAAGTGATGTAACTTTTCAGTAAAATCAATGTAATATATTTTTGTTCAATAATATTTTTTTCTTTTGTATTTTTAGATAATTCTGTTAATATTTATGCAATAAATATCCATTGAAAATAATACAAAAAATCAATTTTTTTTATTACTTTTCAATTAAAGCTGTATTTCATGTAAAAAATGCTTTGTGTTTTTCTAAATATTGCTCCAAAAAATTTCTCTTTTTCCATATTTCCCATTGATTTCATATATTCCGTGTGTGTGTGTGTGTGTGTGTGTGTGTGTGTGTGTGTGTGTGTGTGTGTGTGTGTGTGTGTGTGTGTGTGTGTGTGTGTGTATGTGTGTGTGTGTGTGTTCACATAGTGACTGCCACAAAAGAGTGAACTTTTGTATTATATTAATGTACTTTCGCACTACAATAATGCGCTCTCGGCATTTGGAAAATAACGCCATATACAGAGTAGAGTATTGAGAGAGATCGAGTGAGCGAGTGTACCTGCATTTACAGTAGATTTAGCATTTTCCTTCAGCTCAGTCCTATATTTGTTATAAATAAAACAATTCAGTTCTAAATTCCGCTGCGATATCTTGTCCTTTTACCAGTTCAGGGGTTTTCCTGTTCCCTCTAGTCATTTGTCAGTTGCGTCTTGCTTCTTCATGTTCACAAAAACTTACAGTCCTTTCAATATAAAAGTCTTCACTACTGACTGAATTACTCATACAGTATTTACTGCAATCTAATGGCGAAATAATAAACTTTTATTTATTTTTTTGATAAAAAGTTATGTAAATTTAAAGGCAGGTATAGGGGCATATTTGTCACCTTATACTAACACTTTTGATATATCAAGATATTTTAGTACAAACTTCACAACTACTATTTTTTTCATCACTTTTTGCATGTTGAAACCTCTTTACTAAATAGTTTAGAAGAACTCCTGTATTATTCTGCTTTTAGTAACTGAGTTTATAGGCTACTGTATGGATTTATAGTGTTTATACAAGGATACTTGACAAATTAATCCTTTAGTTTTGGAGCAGTCAGTGTGGTTCACCTTCAACATCCCTCACAATAAATCCACTCAATTCAATGCAATGTTTTGTGTTGGGTTTTTCCAATTCTAGTTTCAATTTTCAATTGCAATTAAATTTTCCTGGGTCAGCTTGAGGGCGTTTAACTAAAATTCACTTCACTCACTAAATTTTTTTTAATCATCACCATCATGAAAACTGAACATCATGAAAACGTTTTTCCTCTCAAAATATATGAATATTTCAGAGATGCTCATTTGTTACTAAATATTTAGTGTTTTTAAAATGTCACCTTTCTTCTCCATTCTGACGCTCAGTTTGAACTTCAGCAGATCGTCTTGATCATGTGCCTAAATGAGCTGATGCCATGTGATTGGCTGATTAGATATGAGCTGCTGCCATGTGATTGGCTGATTAGATATGAGCTGCTGCCATGTGATTGGCTGATTAGATATGAGCTGCTGCCATGTGATTGGCTAATTAGATATGAGCTGCTGCCATGTGATTGGCTGATTAGATATGAGCTGCTGCCATGTGATTGGCTGATTAGATATGAGCTGCTGCCATGTGATTGGCTGATTAGACGCTTGTTTTTTGGGGTCGACAGATTATAAAAACTTATTTCTGGTTTTTTTAGCTTTTTTGCTGTACACCTTGTCACACAGCAGCTTTTAGGCATTTTTCTGTCTTTTGTTATAAGTCATAAATGACAAGGAGGCAGCCTCTCGCAATGCAAAGTCAATGGAGACGGTTGGATTGTTCCCCCCCCCCCCCCCCAGTGGACGTGGTCTTCAGATTATGACGCGTTGCGCTCTGTCTCTATAGTACGATCACATCTGGATTGGGTGGAATCCATGTGTACCAGATGTGGGCCGGATCTGGGCCGACACTATGTTGCTGTCTGCTTAATAAAGTGGCCAGTGAGTGTATGTATGCAATATATACTCCACTTATTGTTCAAGTGTTATACATTTATACGCTGCCACTTTTCATAAACTAAAACATCTTCTGTTGTTCATCAGTGCTACAGTACTTGACGCTACACAAATCATTAATGCCATCATTTCATATTGTTTGCTTTCATGACCCCCCATCCCCAATTATTCAGCAATGTTCAATCCACTCATCCAAATGAACCGTCATTAGGAGCCACTAATGACGAACAAGTTGTGAATATTGTACAACTGCTCCAGAGTGGAACATCTTGTCTTAATTATCCCCACTGAAGCCGTGGATAGAGCTATTCAGCGGCTTGATTGAATTTGACGTGAACAGGGAAGGGTTTGTGAATGGAGATTACAACAGTGCAATCCTAATGACCATTCAAAAATATTAATTTCCATACTCTGATTTTAACAGCCCATCTGCTGTGTGTCCAAACCTGTGGTTTAGTTTTGTGTTCATTTTATTCTCCCGTTTCTCATTACGCCGTAAGTTATACATCTGTTTCACTCGTTCAACGTAAAGCACACTCTGCACACCAAATGTCATTTTGCTGACGCAGTAAAGCCATGCTTTACAGGTTGTAACTGTAGCCAAATAAAAGGGATTAATGGTAGTTTCAGCTGGCAGGGACAATAAAAGAGGAAACCAATTATTTGAAACCAGCAAAGCTGTGAAGACAACTTATTTTTGTTGGCTGTTTTCTTTTTCTAGACTTTATCTACTGGTGAAAAGACATCTCTTTGGCTCTGTCTTTATGTCTTTGATTACTCACAGATATCTCTCGAGTTGGAGATAATGATAATCTGCCTCTATAAAGAGACATCGCGTAAGTGTTTCAGCTCTCTACTCGTGGCCTGAAGATTTCACAGTTCAACCACTGTTATTAGCGGGAAATATAAAAATCAGCCAAGAATTTCACGAAATTCCAATATACCAACAGTGGATATAGAGAATATTGAAATTTAAAATATATATATATATATATATATATAATTAAACTGTCTTGATTGATTTTAGAAACATTAAAACATAAATTGTTTTAAAAATAAATAAATAAATAAACAGGAGGAAAAAAACAAGCAAAAAACAAAATAAGAACAAAAAAAAACATATAAAAAAACAATAACTATATTATACATATGTCAAAACAATGGTAGCCTACATAAGATAACTGAAATATTAGGGTCAGCTTCCTTCAAAAATCATATAAAGGGAATCCATACTTTGAAAAACCTTTTGGGTTTTCCCTAAATAATATATGTGAGTTTTTCCAAAGCCTAACAATAATTCCTGAAACCATTGTTTAAAATTAAGGCTTTCTGTGTTTTTCCAGTGACGAGCGACTACAAGTTTAGCTTGTAATAAGAAGAAGATCAACATTTTCTTACCAGAACTAGTTAAAGTGCAAGTCACAGGGAAAATATTTAATATACAAAGTTTAGGACATGGGGATATTTTGTTTCAACACTAATGATAAAAAGTCTAAAAACCTTTTCCCAAAAAGGTGGAACTTGGGGAAACTTCCATAAGCAATGATATAAAGTTCCTATATAGGTTACATTTTATACATTGATTGGGAATGTTGGGATTAAATGCATGTAGTAATTCTGGAGTTATGCATACTCTCATAATCCACTTGAACTGCAGAGGTTTAAACCTGGTATTAATTGGGGTTATATATATATATATATATATATGTAATAAAGGGTTTTAGGTAAATCAGAAATTCAAATTTAGTTTATGAAAGGGATAGTTCACCCTAAAATGAAAATTAAGTCATAATTTACTGTTCTAATGTCATACGCCTTTCTTTCTTTTAAGATCACAAAAGAAGAATTTTTAAAAATGTTGTGCTCATGCTCGTCCATATAATGGCCGTGAATAAAAGCTTTAAAAAAAGATGCAAAAGTATCCCAGAATGATCCATATTCCACGTGTTCTGCGGGTTTATAATGGGGTTTGGTGAAAAACGAACAGAGATTTTATGTATTATTTAATGAAAATCCTGCCGTTGATCTTCTGTGCTCGACTGTGTTCATGAGACTCTATTATATTGTACTGCAAAGTTGTCAATGTTGGCAAATGGCCATGGTATAAGCAGGATAATCCACTGCTAGCTGTGCATTAAACCATTTGAAAGCACTCCGCTTCACATCGGGTGGTTCTTTGCCTCCACGTCGAGCACTAAAATCATTTAATGCACAGCTATAAATGTAGCATAACTATAATGTGTACAGTATCTTGTGCTTGCTGTCGTACTGGATTGGTGTCATGAGATTTAAATGCACTAAGGTAAGAATGGTAAACAGGTTACTAGTGTAAATCCTGCTGGAGATTCAGTTGACACTTTTAGGCTGCATGAGTTTTTCTTCTGGACAGTGCATTCATCATTCATACCTAATCCTAACCTTTAAACACACAGAATGAGTCGAATCATATCCAGAGCACAGGCCTGAGGACTGAACCATCAGAATATTATATTAATAGGTTTTATGGATGAAGCCAGTTTCATCTGGACTCATTCTTGAGATTTGACGTTGTGCGAGACAATGGTGCTCACATGAATACAGACTGATTGATCAAGTGATGGAGTGAGTGGCGTTCTCTCTTCAGTATAAGTGTGTAGGTATGGTGGATTTACAGGCGGCGTCCAGTGTGTTCATTTAGCTTATAGGACTCCTGGTTTCAATGCATTTAAACAGCTTCTGTCTGCTGTGATGCACAACTCAGAGCTCCAGATACCAGATACCACAGCGGACCTGCATAAATCCCCCAAACACACTGAGAAATAAGAGGAATCAGACTGTCATCAATATGTCCTCTTGCCTCAGTGGCCGGGGAATGTTTATCTGTGAGCCAAAGGGCCGTATTGCATATTGACTGCGGCCCCATAACCTCGGCGTGACACGAGAGCAGAGCCTCTCACCTGAAGACATCGTCCCAGCACACGTTTGTCTCCGGCCTTCAACATCCTGGATGAATATCACCCCAAAATTCTTTTTTTTTTTTGTGATTACCAAAATCTCACTGATGATTCTGATAACAAATACTGTGATAATGTTCTTTCCACATGTATTCCCAGAGAGCAACATAGTGTCGGCCCAGATCCGGCCCACATCTGGGCCGTGTGGAATCCATGTGTACCAGATGTGGGCCGGATCTTTGTAAATATGTTTTTACGTTATATCAATGACAACTTTTTTATGCATTACAGTAATGAGAATTGTGAGGAATGTGATTCATTTTCAAAACTGTCATTGATAATGTCACAGTATAAACCAATTAATGGTCAATAAATCCAAAGTGACTGTAAAGGTTTACATTGTATTAAAAAAAAAAAAAAAACTATCAGTTTCCACAAACACATGAACCGTTTTCAACATTAATGATTATTATAAATGTTTCTTGATCGTCAAATCATCATGTTAGAGTGATTTCTGAAGGATCACGTGACACTGAAGACTGGAGTAATGATGCTGATTCAGCTTTGATCACTATAAATTCACATAGAAAACTGTTTTAAATCGTTTTTTCCCCCGCATTTTTTACTGTATTTTTTATCAAATAAATGCAGCCATGTTGAACATGATCTCAACCATGAGAGCTTTCTGAGCTCTCAACTGCTGTTTTAACAGCATCACATTTCTGTTTGTGTATGTTTGTCTGATGGCCAGTTGAGGGCGAAGAGCGTGAGTGCCTCACTGGTACAGGCTGCACCATCCCTGTCAGTGTTGCAGTGATCATTCCCCTGTGTGCTCCGGCACTGGTGAGAGTTTTTCATTTCCTGAAAGAGCAACACGGGTGCGTTTGCATCCTTTTCAAGATGTCATTCCGCCCGTGCGTTTCTTGATGCAGTTGTTACCTGTCCCCCTCTGACGGTCACAATAGTTGCATCACAAGTTTGGGTTTACAGTAGGCTGAAGCAGCTTTTGTGGATGGCTCATGTTCCCTCTGTGTCTCGGTGTTGAGATCGAGACTCACCTTCGCGGATGAAGTCCCCATTACCACGCCCCACCCCAGGGTGCCGTGTGGGATGGGTGATCGGAGAACAGTGATGGAGTTTCCGCTCGGTAACCATTCTCTGTGGGCTCCTCACTCCTCCATCACACCGCAGCCGGTGGAGCCCCCCGTTGAGCGCGGTGGTCCCTCTGTAATGGACCAACCAGACATCTCATTTGGGGTCCCTCCAGACGACAAGATGCCGATTGCAACATTGAGGGTGAGCTGACCTTTGGAGATGAAGATTCGGCTGCGTTATCCCCTTTGGGGAGTGCCCAACATTGCCCGAGCCAGATCCACAGTTGTCAGCTATGCTGAAACTTCTCAGCCCACCGCCCCAGTACCTTTCTTTCCCGAAGTCCATGGAGAGCTTACTTGGCTCTCCAGAGCACGAGCATTGCAGCCTGCGCGATTGGTCTAGCAATGTCCACCCTAGTGGTCCAGGAGCGCCATCGTTGGCTCAGCCTGGTGGATATGCCTGATGCGGACAAGGTTCTGTTCCTGGACTCCCCAATTTCCCAGGTTGGGCTGTTCGGCGACATGGTGGAGAGCTGCACCCAACAGTTCAATACCACCCAAGCACAGACGGAGGCCATCAGACACTTCCTGCCCTGGCGGCCCGCTGCCGCCATCAGCCCGCCACCGGTGGCAGTTCCTCCGCCTGCTCGTCGCCGAGGGCGTCCCCCTGCCGATGCTTCCGCTCCCGCTAGGCCACCGCATCAGCCGTCACCCAGGCCTCAGTGGAGAGCCAGCAGCAGGCAGCCAGGTGGCAAGCGTAAGACCAAGTGTCCCTGACACAGGCCACCCAGGGATGGGGGAATGAGCTTTTCAGATGGTTACCGTTCTGCCACTGGCTCTCCGGAGTCAAGCGGAACCCGAATTACCAAAAGAGTGAATTCCTCCGTTCCCGGGTCCCAAGAGGGTCAGACTGGCGGTGTGCGACCCTGTAAAGCCTTACACCCCTCGGTCCCCTCTTGTGTTGCCAGCCGGCAGCCGGGTTCGAGGACCCAATTACGCCTTCTCCTGCACCCCCTGCCGACCCGTGTAGACAGGTAAGTGTTGCATCATACACTCAGACCTGGCTTCGGGCAATTGGTTTGCAGCGATCAACCTGAAGGACACATACTTTCATGTCTCTATCCTGCCGCGACACAGGCCATTCCTGCGTTTCGCGTTCGAGGGTTGAGCATATCAGTGCAAAGTCTTACCCTTCGGGCTGGCCCTGTCGCCCCCGCATTTTTACGAAGGTCGCGGAGGCAACCATTGCTCCCCTGTACTCATGAGACAGTGTACTCTGTGCACTGTCTCCCTCCACCCTCAAAGTGTATGTTGCCTCTATTGCCGCACATCACGATGCAGTGGATGGGAGATCCGTGGGGAAGCACGACCTGATTGTCAGGTTCCTGAGGGGGGCGAGGAGACAGAATCGGTCTCGCGGCCCCTCTATACCCTCTTGGGACTTACGTATCTCTGGTGCTAACCGCACTGCGGAGACCTCCCTTTGAGCCTCTGCAGACAGCTGAGTTAAAAGTCCTGTCTTTAAAAACAGTTCCCCTGCTTACTTTGGCCTCTATCAAGAGGGTAGGGGACCTGCACGCATTTTCGGTCGATGAATCGTGCCTGGAATTCGGGCCGGCTAACTCTCACGTCCTCCTGAGATCCCAGCCTGGATATGTGCCAAAGGTTCCTACCACTCCCTTTTGGGACCAGGTGGTGAACTAGCAAGTGCTGCCCCCGGAGGAGGCAGACCCAGCCCTGGCTTTCCTCTGTCCTCAGACCTCAGATCAGCTCTTCATCTGTTACGGAGGCCAGCAGATGGGAAAGGCTGTCTCCAAGCAGAGGTTGGCCCACTGGATAGTGGATGCCATCATCTTAGCGTATGAATCCCAAAATGCACTTTGTCCCCCGGGACTGCAAGCTCACTCCACTCGGAGTGTAGCTGCTTCCTGGGCGTTGGCGCAGGGTGCCTCGCTTACAGATGTTTGTAGAGCTGCGGGCTAATATAAAAGTTATGTGTACATATTGAAGTGGTGTGTAATGCTGTCAAATCACTAGCCAATTTGGCAGGTTACTCACTTTGCTGGGGAAGTTCGTATAAGCCAAACCTGTGCAGATGTAGCTCAAATACTCAACTCGTGAGTCATCATGAAATATTAAATACAGCATATTGCGCAGAATCTGCTCATATCTGGCTTGCTTGAACATGCACGTCACTAAGAAACAAATAACGGCACGCTTGTTCATTTGCATTGAAGCAATAGCGAAGATTAAAAAACATTTAACCTATGCACATATATATATATATATATATATATATATATATATATATATATACATAAATATATATATATATATATATATATATATATATATACATATACATATATATATATATAAACTGTGACGTAGTTAATAGCCGGTAACTTAAAAATGTTTTAGCCAAATTGGCCAGTTAGGGGAAAAGTTAATTTCAAATCCTGGTTATTAGAATGTCTGAAGCAGACCAAGATTTTTTTTTTTTTTTTTTTTTTGTTAAGCTTTCATCTTTACATTTTTCCCCACTCCAGAACTGTTAGTTATGATTCATGTGGCGCTTCTGCATTCTGAGCTCAGTGAAGAGAAGCGCGCCCTCCTCTGGCCAGAGTCAGCACTGCTCTCTTCATAGGGCAGATCTCTCTGTATCTGTGTGCACTAACATCGAGATTTTAGCAGAATAAGTGTAGAAATCATAGTTTATTTCTGGTGGCTTTTATCAGATTCCACAATAAAATCTAATACAGAACATCATGAAATAATGCTTATAAAATTAGATTATCACGAACAACACCTCAACCGTAATGACATTTTTTTGGCCCAAAAACATTTCCTGAATATAACAACATAAATGTATCATAATCCATAAAGCCCGTGCAGTTGTTCTTTTCCTCGTCTCGTGCTCGTTCACAAGCCCTCGCGGTGAGATTGAAATTCTCCTTCTCATTACCAGTCTTAATAGACTCCTTCGACCTCATCTCACACTGAGATACCATCTGATCCATAGAATTAATTAATTATAGCCCAAATATTACAGATTATTAAAAATAGCATAAGTAATAGTGTAATATCTCAAGCTGTCGAGTTTAATAGTCAACATTGTCTTGGCAGCTCTTATCAGTGGGAGACACCCGGTCAGAATATTGATTTCTAGTCGTTTTAACCATCATCTGCTGTTGTGATGGAGAATTGTCAGGCTTTTACTGCTCTGTGCTCATTTAAAATCATTAGATTGCTTCTGACGCGTTTACTAAAGCTGTCTTTCTCCCAGAGCACTGGCATATTTATATACTGTGAAAACTGACAAAGAATGTGCATGTGTTGTGCCAGAGGAACAAGAGCTGGAATAGCCAAAAATAACATCATTTAGTGCCCTAAAATTCTGCCACGAAACAGCCTTTTTCATCTGCCATGATATCTGCATTATATAAACGATCCGTTTCTGAAAAGATTTTGTGGTTTAATTATTTTAGCTGATGCATTTAAAACAGTTGAAACCGGAGAGTGTTTAATGATCACTCGACCAGACTGAAGGAGATTGCTCAAATGATCTGGAATATGTAACTGATTTGTTCTGACATGTCAGAAGTGTCATGTTATTTAATTGTCAATAATGAATATGTTATTATGGTGTTTTTCCTCACATATAATGTAGGCTGGAGCAGTGAGGAACTTGGTTCGATGTGAATGGGACAATTTACATGCAAATTATTGTGCATAATATGGTTAAATTGCCAAAATCATGCAACGGGCTGCGGGGAGGGAGTTTTTTAATTACAAGGGCAATTCGCCCAGTCAGCTGGCCGAACAGACACATGAACTGAGTGTTCATGGATAGACATGGGCTATGAAGACATCTACTTTAGGGCTGGTTCAAGTGGACAAGGTCTCGTGACGCGTCTTTTATAAAGTTGAACTTATTGTAACTTCAGCGTCGCGTTTATAGAACGCAACGCGACTGTTAAAGACGTCCGTCTAGCGCTCGTTTGTGTAGAAAAATAATGGAAAGGTGTAGTGTAATGGAAAACGCGTTCTGTGTGAACCTGCAAACACAAGGTTTCGTGCAGTAAAATCTGCATTATTTAATCAGCTTGTTGAAAATGCATTGGGATGATGTGTAGATTTGTGTGCAAATTTAGCCTACAGTTTGGAGAAACAGTTTTTTTTTTTTTTTTTGGCCCAGGAAAAATGAGGTTGAAAGTTGAATGCAGCTCTTCATGATGACGGGATAATCATCTTCATCCTCACTGCTGATCGTTCTACCTATTATTTAGTGCAACTCTTAATTAGTTGCTTCCAAGGATCATTGCCTTGAGTGATTGCGAAGAACTGACCTTTCATGTCGCACATCTGAAGCAAACAGAAGAAGATTCAGCCTTCTGTGGTGTTTTTCATGTGAACTACACCATTAGGATTTTCACTCGAGGTCGCTAGAAGTTCAAAAACTTACTGTGCTTTCTTGTTTTTTTTGTAAACTAATATAGAAGATAATCAAAGTATAAATGTACTCTTAGGGTGATGATTCTAGACTGTGATTGAAACAGAATGCATGTTATATATATATATATATATATATATATATATATATATATATATATATATATATATATATATATAATAAGTAGGCTATATACAGTATATAGACTACATTTATATATATACAGCCTATTTATATTCGTTTCTATAATAGGTGTTTGTGATTTTGTGGTCAAGTGCATTATAAAGACTCGCTGCTTTCAAGTGTCCCGTTCTCTCGTTAATTTCTCTGGAAACAATGATTATCCTAACCTTAAGCCATGCAGTGCGGGAGATGGGAGGGAGAAAGTAAGGAAAAATAAGCCTATTTAGTGTGTTTCCAGTCCAGTGCTCTCGCTGACAGCTGTGTATATCAGGGGCCACATCATCGCTCACTCTCCTCACACTCCTCACACACTCCAGACGGAGATAATAGGCTATTAGAGGCATGGGATTAATTTGTAGCCAATTACCACTCACAGTGGAATATGAATGCATAAATAAGCCACGGCCTGTGTCTAAGTTTTGGCGAGTGTAAAGGGAAGGGGAGGGAAGCGGAGCCAGCTGCGCGCGCGTGTGCGTGTGTGTGTGTGTGACATAAACGCGGGGTGTCCTGAGGGGACGGTTCAAACCCAAAAAGGACCTGAGCAGGGGGACATCAGCATCTCCAGCTGGATCAACTCCTGACCAGCATCTTACAGACGTGCTTCAGCAGCATGTCTCGTGTTGAGTAAGCAGCAGAAGCGCGAGAGCTGGAGAGATATGAACCGGGAGAAGGAGAAGACTGGAGACCCCACCGGAGTGATCGTGGCCCCGCAGGACGGCATGGACGACGCGCTGCCGGTGTTTCACTGCGCCGCGGGGAGAGACGCGTTACCGGCGGAAAGCAGAGACACCTCACCGAGACACGAGCACGAGCACGAGCCCGCGGGCGCGCCGCCGACCATACACCGGACCACGTCCTTCTCGGTTCTGGACATTTTGGACCCCAATAAATTTACGAGTAAGAGGCAAGCGCCTAACAGGACAGGTTGTGAGTTCATGTTTGGTGCGGAGAACAGAAGCGAAGACTCAAATCACACGATCGAGCACAAGTCTTATCAGGAGGACTACGACTGTAAAAAAACTGCAGGGATTTTGAGTAAGTGACTGTGGTTATTCCCCTTATTAGTGTGTGTGTGTGTGTGTGTGTGTGTGTGTGTGTGTGTGTGTGTTCAATATTATGTTTAACATGACGCGTAAAAGTAGCCTACATAGTTAATAACATAGACATTCTTTTTGTCCCCAAGAATATTTAGGTCAAAATTATCGGAATCTTTTATTAAAAATTGTAATGCAAAATGTGTAAGTGAAGTAAGTGTTTTAGCTGGCCAGTCACAAAGTTTTTCGCCGTTATAACACACTTTTTTAATCACTTTTCCCTTGAATTATCCTGTGGTGTGTCAAATGAATTTATAAACGTGCAAATATTTCATGCCGTCTCATAATAATTTAGAACATCAAATAAAAACATTGTTTATTATTAGATTGAGTATAGAATGTCACTGCTTGAAATGTCCTGCCATCTCTACGTTTTATAACAGAATTATGTCTTTATTGTTAACAAATGCAACTTGGCTTTTAGCCGTCTTCTTCTTCACCTGGAGGTCCATAAAGAAGGACTTTAATTAAAGTTTATTTACAGAACTAATTAAACTAGTTTTGAAGTAATTACAGTCCCTATAAATGGCCATTTTTAAGTCTTTCAAGTTTTTGATTGAGTGGTGGTTGTGAAGTGAAAGAAAGGTTTAATAGAATTCGGCTTTTCTTGAGACTGGTGGAAACTTTCACTTATTGTTCAATGTTTGTCATTTGTTGTGTGTGTGTGTGTGTGTGTGTGTGTGTGTGTGTGTGTGTGTGTGTGTGTGTGTGTGTGTGTGTGTGTGTGTGTGTGTGTGTGTGTGTGTCAGGTAAACTTCATGGTAAACTATATGAAAACAACCCCTCAGACGAGTCTTGTGATTAGGACTGCACTTTTTAGTTTTTTTGGGACCAATGATCGATATCACCCTTAATAAGTATAATAGGCTTTAATCTTGTAATTATCCGAATTTTACCTCTATAATTTAGATGTTGAGAGAGAGTTTGCAAGCCTGCTGAAAGAGATATACTCATTTCTATAATAGGATATCGACCAGATCCTCCCCATTATCCGCGTCTTTACGCACAGACCTGCCTTAAATTAAGCGCAATCGAATGGCTTTAATTGTTTTTTTCTTTAGATGTGTTAGCGCTTTGTCTCGAGTCTAAATGGTGAAAACAGAGCGCAGTCTTCATGAGGATCATCTTATCTTCTGGGCCTGTGTTTGCAAGGACAAATATGTGTCAACCTCTATGATTGATTGGAGGCCGCGCGCGAAAGCAATTCTCAATAAACAGTAATTGTGGGCTGCAATAATTTGATAAGGTTTGTGCTGTTTTTAACAGCCGCTTTAAATGGTTGAGTAAATTGAGAGTTATCGATTAGTTGTGATTTAAGATGTCAAGACGAATTGACACGCCAAAGGAAGTGGCATCTATTCACTCACTTCACAAACAAGACAAAAAACGCTCATACAGAAATAGCAGCTTTATTTCAATTCTAAAAAAAAATCATTCTGCGTGGTTTTTTTTGTTGTTTTTTAAGTAGTAATGCTGTAACATAATTATTTAAATCAAAAGGTCCATGCATCTGTGCTACAGTTTATTTCAAACATTTAGGAAGAAAATATTTTTGCGCTAACCAGTAGACAGCCAAAGAAATTTTAGGACAAAATACAATATTATATTTTAGAATGTTTTATTTACACTTAAAAATAAAGGTTCTTTATCGGCATCGATGGTTCCACAAAGAACATTTAACATCACTGGAATCTTTCAGTTGCACAAAAGGTTCTTTATAGTGGAAAAAGGTTCTTTAGATTATCAAAAATGTTTTTCACACAAAGAAATAAAAATGGTTATTTTAAGAACTGATCACTTAAAGATTCTTTGGCGAAACAAAAACTGATGAAAAAAAAACCAACATTTTAGGGCCTTTATTTTTAAGAGTGTAAGGAAAAAGGGCAAAATAAATAACATTTATAGCTACTTACTAAAATTCCTATTTTTTCCTTCCCCGTAATAATTTATCGAAATTAGGTGAACCTGTTGGTGGACACACATCCATGTCAGGGAGTGTGTGTGTGTGTGTAGCTGTGTGATTCACCTGTCCATGCTGGAGTTTTGACGGGTGTTTTGGTGTGTTCCCCAGAGGACGGGTTCGTGTTCCGGTCAGATGAGCGCGAGTCTGACGGGGAGCTGTGCAGCGAGGAGAGCGCGCTCACCGGGAACAACGACACCGAGTTCGGGCAGCACGAGGACGACGACTCCATCAGCAAGAGCCCGGACGGACAGCAGTCGCAACAGTCCTCAACAAACGGACAGAATCACTCGGCCAAGCCCAAGCGGAAGCGCTCCGGTTCGGACTCGAAGTCAGGCAAACCCAGGAGAGCCCGGACCGCGTTCACGTATGAGCAGCTGGTGGCTCTGGAGAACAAGTTCAAGTCGACGCGATACCTGTCCGTGTGCGAGCGCCTGAACCTGGCGCTGTCCCTGAGCCTGACGGAGACGCAGGTCAAAATATGGTTTCAGAACCGCCGGACCAAGTGGAAGAAGCAGAACCCGGGCGCGGACACCAGCGCGCCGACCGGCGGGAGCGGAGCAGGGCAGAACGGGTCCCTGAGTCCCCTGAGCCCGTCCCCGCCCATGAGCGCACACCTGTCCATGCACACCGGCTACCCGGGCCACGCGCCCGGAGGACTCGTGTGCACGGCGCAGTTGCCGTTTCTGCCGGGTCACGCGGTTCTGTCGCCCTTCATGCTGGGCTCGCAGACTTACGGCGCGCCCACGTTTTACGCGCCGCACTTATAAGAACAGAATCACGGGAGGAGGACAAAGAACATCTCTAACTTGAAGCACTATATTCTCTCACACACGTGCAAAGACACTCGATAGGTTTGTGATGGGAAGCGAAATGTTTTTCAACCTTTGCTGCACTGTGGCAAACCCAGAACTCAGTTTACGTGCTAACAATTAGATTTCGAAATGCTTCATTTTGATAAAATGTGAATATTTCTCTAGGTCAGAATGTAAATATTCAGTTATTATGAAATGTGTTTAGACTTTAACTTTGAATGCAAATGTAGTAGGGAATAAAACGGTATGTATCGAAACAAAGAATGAGATTGTTGGACTTAAATCGTGTGCAAACAAACATAGGCCTAATGAAAAGTTTATCTTGAGTTTTTTTTACTGTGGGCCACATGATTTAATTCTGAAGTTGCATAGACTATGCTATTATTTAATTGTTTGTCTCACAATTAAAATGTTGAAATAAAACGACAAAGTTGTCAACTATTCCGTTGGCATAAGGCCAACATAAGAAGTAAAGTCCTTACAAAGGTTTGCATGATCCTGCAATATTTAACGCATCCTTTTAACGCCGCTTTAACGAATAGCAGGAATAAATCGCGTTCTGTTGCTTATCATGACATTTTTAGGCTGTAGAAAGTTTGAAACCCTTGCGTGCAATTACTATGGAAGTATTGTGGTCGACTGAATTTATTTGAACTTAACCTAAAAAATGTAATGCAATATTTTTTTAAAGCAGTTTTAGTGCAAATACAAGAATAAAATTCAGTTCCGGAAGCATCCGAATTCGTTTAGAATATAATGTAGAAAATTTTACATTCTAAATATTTAGTTTTTTTTTTTTTTTTGAGCACTAATGAGACATAATGTCCTCTTTAAATCGACTTATTGATTTGAGAGTTGCTTAAATATCAATACCGATGTCAGCTGATGGCTTTAGAAGGGCAGGTGAAAAGTAGCCTACTAAAATATTTCGATCGCAATTTAGTTTATTGTTCGTTAAAAATAGTATTTGGTCAATTAGGCTATTGCTGTTAATAATATATTTCCGTGTATTAATTCAATTCATTCGATTGTAAATGTTTAACACGGGTCTCTACTAAATCGTTTCTGAAATCTGCGCACTTTTTGAGATATTAAAGAGTCAAACACTTCGAGATGAAATCGTCAAATCTGCTGCTAAATGTCGCGTGATTTCCAGCTTCACGCGATTGTTTTCAGTGCATGATTTGTAGTTATTTTTCTTCCTTAATATTTTTTAATGACATAAAATATTACATTACAGCCATGTGTATACCAAACTGTTCATTTAATCAATTATATTCCACAGGATAATATTGTTAGTGATTTTTTTTAAATGAGTTTTGCGTCAAAATTGTAAATTATTCTAAATTCGTTACTTGATTTTTTCCCCCAAAATAGTTTCGTTGCCAGAAATATAAATACACAATTTAAATGGCTGCGAAAGCCACATTTTCACAAGTTTACGCCATATTTACTACTACGTATAATTATAATTATTAGGCTACAATTCGTTTTTTTATTAGCCTATGAGCGATTATAAATATTATAATCACAATGGTCAGTGTGTTATGTTTTGTAGCTTGTGTTGTGAGTTTACCATTATTATTATAACAATTGAAATATTTATTATTAACTATTATAAATATTATTATAATCACAATGTACATGTGAAATAACTCTAATTTGTATTTTGTTATAGTGCTGACATATGAAAAGACGGACTCGTTCATGATATTTTTACATAGATACCGGATTATTTTTGTCCGATTCGCGCTCGTTTATAAATCATCTCATACATATTTCTGTACATCTACACAAGTTTGATTTCCGCTGCCGAGCAAACGCGCGTGAGGAATCCAGATGAGCTGAAGATGAGGAAAACAGGGTTTATGTTTCTGAAAGAGTGAAACAAGCGAAGCTTTCAGCTCTATCATCAGAAATGTCGTATTTTTCTACAATGCAGTGTCCTGATCAACAAATGATGTGAAACTGACACAGTTCTCCCGCTGTTTAAAATGGTAGACAGTCACCTTGTGAATAATTGATCGAATGATATATTAATATAATTTCTACACATATGATAGTAATAAACAGTTGCAGTGAGTGTTTCAGCAGGTCTAATGGATCAAGGGGAAACTGTGAGTCTACTGAGACTGAAGAACATGCAAACCTTTATCATTAGTATATCAATCTTCTCCATTACAAATGTAAGAAAATCCTCAAAATACATTTTTGCTGTGGGGCATTTTTAATATTTACAACAAAGGAACCCTCAAGTGAAAAACAAGCTTACTCTATTAATATTCAAATACGACTGTGACACAACAACACACTAATGTTTTAAATTATGAAATATATAAATATTACAATGTAGCAAACAATGACAAAAGTTGAATTC
>NC_138233.1:38703200-38705700 GCF_964197995.2 Scardinius erythrophthalmus
GCTGAGTATTTCCTCCTTAAAACTGCAGTGAACCAAAGACAGTCTCAAACACACGCTTTGAAATCGCTGGTGTTTCTGACGTCACAAACTACCTTGTAACCAATCAGATCAACGTGTGATCGCCAACCAGTGGATCTCTGAGCTGAGTGAGTGAGTGGAGGCGGGGCTCATTTGCATATTCATAGAACCGCGGATACTAAATGAGGCAAGGGTGTCGAGTTACATTCAAGATATTTTAAGGCATTTTTTTTCAAGGAAAAAAGTTTAAATGTAATTTTGGTGATCAAAGATGAGTTTTAAGGGATAAAATTATTGACTACAGGGGGACTTTAAATACAAGTACTTAATTTTTGGAATCGGATTACGTAATCCAGATTAAGTAATCCGTCACTACCAGCACTGGCAGCTTCTGTAACATTTTTTCCCTGAGAGTCTATGATATTCTGATCTCTAGATATGGCTCAGGTCCCTACTTCAATGTAAATCAATATGATTTTTCATCGAACTGCAAGTAGGAGCTGGATCTGCGGTCACACTCACTGTAGAACAGGGGTTTGTTTAAACTCAAGAGAACGAGAAACTTGTGTCAGACACACAGAACAAACACAGTGTTGAGAGTCACGAGCATCAGAAGTGCTTTGGTCGGGCTGAAGCAGAATTCAATGGTTGATGGACACCGGCAGCGGGTGTGTGTGAGTGTGAGTGTGTGTGTGTGGGGGGGGTCCTGCGGTTACCCTGAGAACCGGCATGTCCACGGCACAGGGCGTGACGGAGTCGCGGGGATCGATAGCTTACTTAGTTACAAAAGATGCTATTTCACAAGCCAGTGGTCAGCGGGCCCTGAAGTCAGTTGCCTCAGATAACTGTTTGTTAACAAGTAAAGTGTGGCCAAAGAAAGCACATCCGACGCTCCAGTGACAGCATGGAGACGCCGCTTAATTGGCTTTTAGCACCCGACTCCACAAGAAAAGAAGCCAGAGAGAGAAAGAGAAGGAGTGAGATGCAGCCTGTCCTATTATCTGAGTATTGATGATGACTTGGATGGGATTGCATCAGTTCATCTCTTCCTGGAGTCCCGCAGACTGTGGGTGATGGATGTCTGGGATTTGGGATTTGGCCTGGACACTGGCTACTGAAGGGCTGGGGGTCTCCGGAACACGAGGGGAAATGAAAGAAGATTATCAAGCTTTCAGGTTTGGTGTGTGTGAGGTCGATTCGGCAAGGATGCATTAAACATGCCTTGAGACAGGGTTTGACACATGAAAAAAAAATAAAAATAAAAAAACACATGACTGCACAATTAATCTGAACAAAGTAAATGCTGCTTTTCAACTCCATCTATGTATGTGCAGCGAGTTTAACGGGCATTTAGGGAATGCCATGTGTGCTTGGTTCACTTAATTTGCATAATTTCCAACATTTTGAGGACAGAAGTTTACAACATTTCACCAGCATTCCTCCAAAATAAAAGTTTGAGGATTTGAATGAGAGAATTTAAGACATAAATATTAATGATGCAAGTTATTAATGATGTAATAATTATTAGAATTATATATTTTTTTATTTTACAGGACCATTTTAATTTACGATTTTATATTTATATCTATGGAAGCTTGTTTCCGCCACAGAATACAAAATAAAAAAGGTAATTGTGAGTTTATTTCTCACAATTCTGAGAAAAGATGCCAGGATTGCGAGATATAAACTCGCAATTGTGTGTCATAAAGTCAAAATTGTGAGATGTAAACTCGCAATTGTGAGAGAAAAAGTCGCAATTATCTTTTAAAATGTTTTATTCTGTGGTGGAAACAAGCTTCCATAATATCTTCACATAATAACAATAATCCCTTTATATGTGCAGCCCTATTTATAAAAAAAAAAACATGCTAAACAAATCAAAACACAACACATTAAAACCGATAAGATATTTTATCTGTGTGTGTCATGTGACCATTAACCAACATTACAGAACCACAAACATGTGAATGAGTTGTTACATTAATAAAATATTATTTAAAATTACAGGGAGCATATCATCGGACAAAACAGTTTGGGAAACCCTGCCTGAAGACAAGAGGTTTGGTAAACATTTTAAGAGGTAGTTCCCCAGATAAGACTTTCTTCTACAAAAGGAGGTATTATGAAGAATGCTCACGCTGCCCTTTTCCATTTAATGACTGTATATAAGCACTGTCACGCTCCGAAATCACAAAAAACACCATTAAAAGTAATCCACTGTAAATTAAATCTACCTAAAGATTAAATAAAGGTACCATTGCTACCTGTCCTCATAGTAAAAAAAACTCAGGAACACCTTTTGTGTTACACAAAGAACGCCAGAAGAACATGCTCTGATTGGTTAAGTTACATACAGTCAATCCAGAAATTATTCAGACACCAGATATCATTTGTGATATTTCTTTACTAGTGTGTGCAGGACACTATAGTTATTTTATGTAAGTGAGGAGAGCAAAATAAAGTGAACTGTGAGATATTATAC
>NC_138233.1:38710700-38968200 GCF_964197995.2 Scardinius erythrophthalmus
ATCCTTTCTTTTTCTGTTCAAATTGACCAAAATGGTAGCTATTTGTCTGAAGCAATAAAGTTGCAGGTGCTAAAGAGATAAATCAATAAGAGGAAATAGAGAGGCCCAGCAGTAGACATAGAGTTGAGCTGCCAATGGTGGCGTTATTGATTTTCCTGAGTTCAGCAGGCCTTGTAATTAAAATGTAAATTTTGAGAGAGATAACGTCCTGACAGGAACGCTGGGATAAAGGGATAGATAAAAGCTGTTGTGAAAGGAACGGCGAAAGAGAGAGAGAGAGAGAAAGGAGGAGAGGAACAGACAAAATACTTTTCGAATGAAAAGGTTTCTCTCTGGATGAGAGAGCCGGAGCGATTTTGAAAGAAAGACAGAAAGAAAGGAAAAGATTAGCCAGAGATGAGCTGGAGTCCTGTGACAGGTTGATGTAATATTAAATGAAACGGCTGATGCTAACTTGCGCTGATTGATAAATCTGAAATGATGGAGTTAACTTGGCAGTAAATCAGAATTATATTTCCCACGTCCCGTTTTAGGAGTATTTAAATTATACTGCGAATGGTTGCGCTCTTAATGCACAATTTCCATTTTCAATCTATATTCCTTTGCATATAGAGTGTAGGAAAAAAAAATTGTGCTTTTCGCATTTAATTCAATAGAAAAGAACTGACATACACGCGTCTCTAATCAGCCTCAGATCTGATTCACTGCGGTACATGATTGCTGGTGGCGTTTGCTAAGGTAAGCATCACTAGTGCTATTGCTCATATTTGGGGTTAAGGTCTAGATCAGGCCCCTAACCGTAAATATTAAAGGGGTCATGACATGAGAAATCAAACTTGCCTTGATCTTTTGACATTCAGGAGGTCTTTATTTAATCAAGCTACAAAAATAGCTTGCACGGGCAAAAACATTTGCATATAACATCGGAGAATATTTTTACATCATCGCACCATAGGCCCCGCCCACTGGTCACTTAACGGCTAACGTTTGCCTACGCTGGATGTGAGCGTCGCGTTAAAAGCAAGCAGAAGCCATTATAATGACTGACGCTGTCTACACTGTCCAGTTTAAACAGCTGGTTTGTGTCTCTGTACAGACTTCAGAAGGTTTCCAGCATCTGGAACAAGTGGATGGCTTATTTTAATGGCGTCCCGGATTAGTTGGGTGATTATATGTTTGTTCGGAGCATTTTATTTTGTAATAGAGGCACAGTGCAAGAGAGAGTTTATAAAGAAACTTTTGTTGAAAGATAAAGCTTTAAAAACCGTAAGTCAATGATTTCGTAATGATTTGTCTGTAAATGTTGTATATGGATGTTTTCAGAACACTTACTCGCATGCAATAGCGAGTGTGTGTTGATCCTGTTTCCAATGCAGTGACATTAGCCAATCATAACAGTGTCTGTTTACTGACAAGTCTTAATGCAGCCGCACATTAAAAACTGATCATTTCAGACAGAGGGTCAGAATGAGGGTTGAAAATAATTGTTTTTCCACACACATACATATATATATTATTTTGTTTTTGTGCAAAAGACTTTATTAACATTATAAGTTAAGTTCAAGGAACATTTTAAAGTAATAAAAAAATCCATGTCATGACCCCTTTAAACTTCAGCACGTCCCTCATGTGGTTTGTGAGCAGTTTAGCGCACAGAAGCAGGTGTAAATCACCGCTCTAAGCTAATGGGCGCTCATTAACACCAGCGCATTGTTAATTTGGCATGGCCAGTGCACTGATCATTACATACTTTACTGCAGAAAGCAGCTTGGCTCTGTGAAGTTGTAGAAATGATATCCTAATGAATCTTCAGTTACAGCCTGCTTAGAGATGCTGAGAGGGAACGAATGAAGAAAGAGAACAGGAGTCACATCTCATCATTACTGTACGGCGTGAGTTCATCAGACATTAGCAGGAAATTACTAAACCACTGCATGAACCTCATTAGCTACTGTAATCGATTATTTTCATGGCAGTAAATTCAAAACTTTAAATCCAGGATTTGAGGTCAAATATAATCTGTGGTATTTAGCTGGCGTTTGACCTATCGCGTGACCTCTGTCTTTCGCCTGTGGCTTCATGTCGATAGAGCTGTCCTTGCCCAGATGGACAACAATCTTCTGCATGTACAAATAGTCAGCTGTCAAAACAGATTTGTATCTGCGGCCCCAGGTTATAATTGATTTAAACGAGGCTTAAAGCAATTTATTACCTTTCAAAAAGAGATCCGAGTTTATTAAATGTGCAGCTGTTTTACAGTGAATGTGATATTACTGTGCTTCTCACATTTCACACCAAACACCAACTGTAATGCGATACAAATTATGATTTTACCTATAAATCAACAAATTAAAGGCAGCACAACAAATGCATAATATTACTATGATTTGTAAATACTTTCCATTATTTTTTTATATATAATTTAGGGGGAAAGTGCTTAATTGTCATAAAATGTCACTATTTAAAAATCATTATTTTTCCTTTGATTTTGTAGTGACCTGGAAATAAATGTTCTTGACAGATTTGATGAGACTCATCTTTATAATAATACAACATATTTGTTAAGATATGAATCAGTTATTTTTCCGATTTAATCATCCTAATGGATTAAAAAACTGTATACACCTTTTGCATGGTGATGCAAGCTCATTAAACAGTCATAACAATGTTTCAACTAAAAACATGTGTATCTAATCAGTAACTTCTCATTAATGAGCGAATGCTAAAAGGTTGCAAAGTTTTGAATGTTACCATGTTTTACCATGCTATTACTTCATTTACCCCCTTTTTATTAATTAAAACAATTAAGAAGTTCAAGAACTAGAGCAAAAACCAGTGTGATGCAGGATAATACATATTTCTCTCAATATTTATGAGACATTTTATTTTAATATATCATTAGATGAAACTTATAAGAACATATAATAAGAAAATGACCAGAATGAACTCCATTGACTTCAATGGATATAATTAAATTCATTTTAAGACATATAACTCATAACTGCTCAAAACAGTCTAAATGTATAAAACCTACATTTTCTTTTTCTAACAAAACAACATCACTATTATTCTGAAATGTTTTCAAATAATATATATTCATTTTACTAGCAAAAAAGTTTACTTTCATATGGAAAAAAGATGATAAACAGCTTGAATCTCCGTTTCATGCTGCAATGGTTCATCAGTAAAGAGGCAGAAAAATGTGAAATGTGGACTTTACCAAACACCATTTAGACTGTCTATGAACGTTTGCTCTACAAGCACATTAAGAGTGTATTTACACGACAACAATGAACTAAAAAGCAGACGACCCCCGTTCACACGCATCTGCGAAATTTATTTTATTTATTAATTATCATGCATGTCAGGCCAGTAGATGGCGATGACACTTTGTCAAGAAACACCACACAAACACGTCATGTCGTGACGTCACAGTTTTCACTAATTTGCGTTTTTGTTGTTTACATGGAGACGGTAAAGGCTTTGTTTTCAAAAACTTGCACTTTGAAGCCCGTTTGCAAAAAATCTTGAGTTTTCAGGCTCAAAAACACAAATAAACCACCAAAACACATGAAACGTTTTCCGTTTTGAGTTGAAAACAATGTTGTGTAAACATACCCTAACACATTAATTTGTTTATGTAATTTTGTTTTAATTTCAGAATTATTGTGTGTGTTTATGCACAAGCATGTTTATAAACTATAAAGGAGTGTAGGAAAGAGGCTAAATGTATTTTACACAATCAATTTGAGACAAATCTAACTAAAAAATAGATGAAAAAAAAAAAATAAAACCACAGTTCACTTTCTGATCAAAACGGACCCGAACGCAAAAGGCGTAACAATTTAGTTTAGATGGCTATATTTTTTACATTTTTTTGTTAAAATAAATAAATAATGTGTATTTTGACAGTCTTAACACAGTTACAAAATTATGGATTTAAAAACGGACCCGAAGGCAATAACAGGGTTTTAATGCACTGTCAAATGACCTATTTTTGAAGTAAAACTTACAGCTTTTGAAAAGCAGACTCATACGTCGTACGTTTCACGCTTTACACCTTAACTCTCAAAAACAAACTTTCCTTTTGCGCTTTGAACCTTTCAACGGCTAACCTTCTCAACTAAACTCACCAATCCCACACTGAAATATCCCCTGCCCCGCACTGCAAACAAACAGGCTTCCCCAGAGGACTTAGACGCGTCACCATAAGTGTGTGGTCATATCCACCAGAGATTATGTGGATTATGCATGATGCACCTGAACAAACTCACCGTACTCAGCCCGCAGATGTTCAGGAACATGAGGCTCATAGCCCTCCTTCTCCGGCACGTCCACAAAGTCCTCCTCGCTGTCCTCTCCATCCTCAGGAGCTCTCATCTAGCTCAGAAAACAGACATTACAATAAATAACACTTAATAAAGAAGTGTTTTTTCTCAGTTTTCTCCAACTCTGTGCATGCTGTAAAAACTACTGTTGCAAAACACATCCAGTTTTTCTGGTGGTTCTCCAACAAACAGCGCTGGTCTGCTGACAGTGTGTAATTCTCTGTGGGCTGATTAACACTCAGATGGGATATTCACTGTGGCCTCAGGATATAACACAGATTTACAGCACTCTCAACCGCAAACTCTGCAGTAACGTGGGACATCTTAACATTTTAATTCAAAGCCTTAATAGAATTTCCACTCGACCACATCCAATTTTTTTTTTTCCTGGTGCTAGTCTATCTGAGTATTGTCCCAGCTAACTGTGACTGTATAAAATAGTGCTGGTTATGCTAAATACGTTTTCCAGCATCTGTCAGCATGCAAAGGAGACCGTAATAACTTGCTGGGTTTCAGAAAGTGGGGCAACATGGGACAACCCCGAATAAACTAGATCTGCCGGTGGATTCGCACTTGTACTGGGTGTCTTAGTCTTAGGTCGAACTGCTTCTGATAAGATCTTTTTGCAGGCTGTTCTACAAAAGAGAGGGTGATACGAGTCTGTGTTCACATCATGCGGTGACTTTAAGGAGACCAGCTGGCACTAGATAAACCCGTCTTAGCAGAGACCAAACCAGACCCAGACTACAGACCTGATCTTAAGTGTATTAATGCTCAAGCTGAGTTGAGAAGCTTTCATAAGGCTCGTGGTTTGAAAGAAAGTTAATGCCAAAGCTTATCGGTGCACTTTTAACACTTGTATGTGACGGATTTGATTTGACAAAATGATTTCAGTGAATTTTGAGCAAATATTGTGTCAAATAAGCACTCTTTTAAAATACTCGGGGGCAAAAGTTTGGAATAAATATGATTTTTTTCATGTTTCTGAAAGACGTCTCTTCTGCTCACCAAGGCTGCATTTATTTGATCAAAGATACAGTAATAATTCTGAAATATTATTATAATTTAAATCAGCTGTTTTCTATGTGAATATATAGTAAAGTTTAATTTATTCCTGTGATCAAAGCTGAATGTTCAGCATCATTACTCCAGTCTTCAGTGTCACATGATCCTTCAGAAATCACTCTAATATGAGGATTTGATGCTCAAGAAATATTTATGATTATTATCAATGTTGAAAACAGTTGTGCTGCTTTAGATTTTTATGCAAATTCTACAATTCAAAAATATGGAGTAAGATCAATCTTGAAAAAAAATAATTAATACTTTTAATCAACAAGGACGCATTAAATTGATTAAAGTGACAGTCATAAAGACATTTATAATGCTACAAAAGATCATGTGACACTGAAGACTGGAGTAATGATGCTTTGATCACAATAATAAATTACACTTTAATATATATTCACATAGAAAACAGCTGATTTACACTGTAATAATATTTCATAATTTTTACTGTATTTTTGATCAAATAAATTCAGCCATTTTGAGCATGACATTAAAAATTCTTAATTATTCCAAGCTTTTGACTGCCAGTGAAAGCAACAATTAAATAGTGAGTAAAACATTTATGTCAGAATTAAACGAGCTCTCCAAATACTTTTTTTAATTAGCATTTTAACAAAAAACCATCTCAATCAACCACTATATTTGAGGTAGGCCTATCACTTGAGTGCATTTCAATACAGACAGTTCAATACTTATGGTTATTAACTCCAAGTATGTTCAATGAAAAAGAAGTGATGACTTACTAAACACAACTAATTAAAAGAATAAAGCTCTATAATCATATTGTGCGTCTGTAAGTGTGGCTGGTGTCTTCAGGTGCGCTTCACTCTCTCTCCCTCCGCCTCATCCATCACTCGCGCTGTAAGTTTTGTTATCACTCCAACACTAATCAAAAGAGAAAACTGTCACTGCCGCTGACCTGTGGAACCTCCCAATTATGCTCTTCAAGAGCGACAGCAGCACTTAACTTCCACTGCCGGCTAAATGACCACCATCAATCTGCGCTGAATAGCAATGAGCCACCGGGCTGCAAATGATTTTTTTTTCTTTTTTTTTTTTTTCTTTTAAGGTACAGAAATCCCAAGCCTGGAATTTATGAAAGGTGAAAAGCAACTCAAGGCTATTTTCCCCCTCCTCGCTCAGACTCGCGGGCCTGGGGAGACCACGACGTCTGCATTAGTGCTAAACACAATTTATGCCTTTTAATTTACTCAAAAGGTGCTTAAGCGGCCCGTGCGCTACAATGCAGAACAGAATGCCAGTTTTTAAATATGGGGGTCGTTGGAATAAAACGGTTTATATAATCTGCGTGCCCTTCCTCTTTCGAGGGCACTGCTTAAAGTCTAGCGTTCCTTTTCCATTTATTCTGTCTAATTGTCTCGGTGATGACCTCAATATAAAGCACTAAAGATTCTAGCTTGCTTTGCTTTTATTTTTCATTATTGCGGGCAGGCTATATGTTGACAGTTGCAGATTGAGGTATAAACTGTCTTTGCATGAGGTCTCAATTACGTGCACTGGTGGCGTTTCTCCAGAAACCAGCGCGCCCTCTATAGTGAACACACACACACACACACACACACATCTGCGTGCTTTCTGTGGCTGTGAAATTAACTAATGCCTAATGTTCAAGCCCGGTAGTCGCAATCTAAAATTTGTAATGTAATGAATAGTGATACTTTAAAGTCAGCATAATATCAAAATGATCCTTGATGTGCGAGATTATTTCTCATCTTGTATTAAAATGCAATACCCTGCTGAATACATCCTTTATGTGGATGTCCTGTCTAGTGCTGTCAATCAATTATAAATAACTAGATTAATCACACATTTTTTTCTGTGATTAACTAAAACACTTACCTTTTTTTATATATTTTATAATGTAATAATTTCAGTTATTCTCCAAATTAATGTAGAGATAACATAAAGACAGTATATATTTATATATTATTTATGTTTTTTATATATTTTATAATGTAATAATTTCACAGTTATTCTCCAAATGAATGTAGAGATAACATAAAGACAGTATATTTTAAAATCTTGTTTAATGGCATCTTTTTTTATGAATGAATAGCAACTGATGTCTCATGAAAATTATTTTTTTCCCCCAATTTTAAACATTAATTATATCCATTCAACATTACAATGTAATTAAAAGCTATCAATTTTTGAAAAATGTATAAGGCTTAAAAAAAAGCGTGATCATATAATGTAACTCTAGCCAAAGTATGACAGAAAAAACAGATGTGAATGTAAATGTTAATTGTAATAAATGTTTTTAACGCGTTAAACTGGAAAAAATGAACCGGATGCCTCTCGGACAGCACTAATCCTGTCTCACCCGGGAATATTTCAGATTCAGGTTGATCAGTGTGTTCACTGTTGTTGCATTTAAACATAAGTTGTTTTTCACTCCACATGTCCCTCACGGCTGGTCCTTGAGAGTTTAATTAGTTGCTTCCACGTTTTTCATAGTATTTAACACAAGTAAACAGCACTGCTAATAGCCGATAGAGTCCACAGGGAAGCAGAGAAACGGGGAAGTCTGTCACCGCTTTAAAAAAAGAAAAAGGAAGGTAACATTGTACTTAAATTGAAACATTGATCAGTCTTTCTGCAACCTGCAGCTAATTACAATCTCTGAACATCATTTCAATCTCACCTAGACTGTTTTATGCCTGGTTGCCACCAGATGAAGAACAGACTGTTTATTCATCTTGTCTTTATTTAACCCAATGCAGTTACTTTCTTGATAGATTAAAGTACATTGCACAATGGAAATTGTAGCTGTTATGTTTAAATCACTTTAATTCTTTTGCGATAAAATCAGCACCGTCAACCTGCGAAGGCACAAGGCAGTATTATAATTCTCGGCCTGGAGTGTGTGGACACTGAGAACGAGTGTGTCTTTGCTGACGCAGGTGTTGCTGACATTTGAAGAAAAACACCTTTGCATTTAAAACACTCATTCTCTCGGCTTCAACCATGATCTGTGTGCGAGGACAATAAAACACCTGACAATCAGGTAAAGTAGCCCAGGAAAGTTTCTAGGGAATGATACAAAACATTTGGAGAATTTGATTCTTTCGTAGTTCACAAATCGATATCAGCGTAATGATTGCATACTGAAACATGCCATTACTGGTCAAAAGTAAACTAATTATGTCATAATTATAAAAGAATCATAATATTTTATTTAAATGAATATATAGACTAGATTCATTTCTAAGAAATATATTTTAGTATAAATTGCAGAATTAACATGTGTAATGTTTTATGCTTTTGTTGTGTTGCTGTATTTTCTACTATGCAATAATAGGTATAAAAATGTGTAATCAACAGGATATATATATTTTTTTTTAATGTAAATGTAAATACTGGGATATTGTCCCTCCAACCAGGGTTATTATAGTAAAAAAAAAAACTAAAAAAAAATTACTTGTTACTTGAAATACAATAAATGTTAACTGAATTAAAATAAAATATATTTATAAAAAAATAAAACTTATTTGATTTCAGCTAGTTGCCAAACATTTCTTAAATTTTATTTAGTTTAAGCAAGCATAACTGGGAGAATCAGACTAACTGCAACAATTTTTTGATTATTTTAGTCAGAATGTCTGAAATATCACAAATACAATCATACTTTGGTGAAAATTGGACCAACGGTCAAGGAGGAGTTAGAAAAAAGTAGGTTTTCAAAGAAATTCAAAATGGGGGACAGCAATTTTCAATGTCTCACAATTGGTATCATTGTTCTAGGCATGACCCAAGGAACCTATCAAGACCACTTTCATTAAAATAGGCAAAATTAATCAAAAGCTATTCGCATTTTTTTAATTTCATTATAAATTTTGACCAGAATGTGGCGTTATTCTGTAAGCACCTTCAGCGCCAGGTCCAGATGACACATACCGAGTTTCGTAACCATACACTAATGCATTTCCAAAGTACAGCATTATACCAAAACATTCAAAATGGACGATATTGGAAAATTGGGGATCATTCGACTCGGTGTGGTGCACTGAATTAAAAGAGACCAGTTTTATGAAATTCTAATTATAACAATTTTTCATATCTTCTAACCAGTAGGTGGCGCTGTGTTGAAAAGCTGAACGTAGCCTCAGCTTTGTGATAACATGCACCAAGACTTATCTCAATATGCGAAAGCGGTGTGGAGATATAACCTTGCATCCAATTTGGCGCGCACTTCTATAAAATTAATTTGTGCGTTATTCGAGAACGGATAAGTTTATCAAAAAGCTTTTAATAACTTTTTGCCAGCATGGTCTGAAGGTGATCGGAGCCAATTTTGGTTAATATCAGACGAAATATCTAGGAAAAGTTCAAAAGGATTTTTTTTTTATTATAGAAAATTCAAAATGGCGTCTTGAGCCAAAGAATTTTGATTCTAGCTCTTACGGTTCAGACGTTATTAGCATAAACGTGAGTGCAACTTTGGACAGTTGGTGGCGCTAGAGGGATTGAGTTAGAGACTACAAAATTGCTGTGGTTAATGTACAGACAGTCCTCTATCTGTGTGCCAAATTTCACAACTTTTTACCATTCGGTTAAATGGGCTGCCATAGACTCAATAGCAGAAGTGGAAGAAAAAGAAGAACACTTACGATTACAATAGGTGCCGTAACTCAATGCTTGGCCCCTAATTATTAAACATTAACAAAAATGGAAAATATAAAAATAATTATTATTATATAATAAAATGTTGTATATTAATAGCACTGTCTCTAAGCTCTCTAACTAGTCTCATAAGTAGACATGCACATATTAGAATAATGCAGACTGTAGACTAAACGAGTGTACAGCAGCCAGACGTTTACAGTGAACTCTATTGATCCCGCGCCGGCCTCTACCCTGAGACCGGTCCAGATAATGAGTTTCCGGTTAAATGTCCCCCACTTACTGGGAAAAACACATTCCAGCAGGGCTAAAGTGCTCCTCGCGCCCTCCAATATATTTTGTACGGTCTAATTAACTCTGTAAGCAATCTCAATTACTTTGTGCCCAGGGAAGCGTTGGCCAGGCACACTCCTTAAGCAAGTCTGTTATCCTTTTAAAAAATGAGCTGAGGAGGTACAGCCTCGGACAACTGAGCCCTACACTTCATTTGTCTTTGGCCAAGTTTGATAGCTATGCGTTTAAAAACCCATTCAATCTTATAAACCAAAAATTAAATGTACTCAGCTGTGATGGTCCTCTGTGCATCTGCTATTTATATGCTAATCTCCTCTCTTACGGGGAAGGTCTCGCAAATTATTACGGCAAACCAATAACTCAGGTGTATGGACTAGCGGGCTAGCTGACCGAAGAACAAGAACGAAATGCGCTTTGTCACGAGGACGCGTTCTAGACAGCCTGGAGTGAGACTCCATGAAGTTTCCTGTCATATTTCAATTTGAAAGCACATAATGTTGCGTATGTGTGTGTGTGTGTGTGTGTGTGTGTGTATGCTATAGCATGTTATTGTTTTCAGTTATTAACCTTTTTTTTGCCCTTGAATGTACTTTAAGTTATTTCTTCTGCCCAAAACAAATATTGCCCAGGAACATGTACAGTTTTTAAAAATTTGGTAACACTTTATTTTTTACAATGTCCTTGTTACACATGTAACATGTTACATGTACTTACCATAGTAATAACAGTAAATTATGCATAATTACATGCAACTAACCCTCAACCAAACCCTCATCCTAACCCTATAGTAAGTACATGTTGTTAATTAATATCACTCAGTACTTAAATATATAATTACCCTGAAACAAGGACACCTTATAATAAAGTGTAATCAGAATGTTTAACTGTGTTTAATGTTTAATCAGTGCTGGGCAGATTACTTGCAAATTGAGGTTACTGATTAGGCCTACATGACGAAAATTGTAGTTAGTAACAATCTAGAATACTAATTTTAGGTAATGTATTTATACATGGATGCTGAATAAATGCACTTACTCTGCTTGACAATACTATCTTGCACCCAGCGCAATTGACTTTGTACAGCGACGCATGCATCATTACTATTTTGCCCCCGACGCACAGCAGACTTTTCCCTCCACAGACGCACGTCGGTAAATTAGGGAATGAACTTGCGCTCCCGGGGGCTGATTCACCGCAAAGAGGAGGCGTGTTCCGGCGCAAACGTTCCCTGGTGCTATTTTGCAGTTTCAGAAAACAATTCCGCCACTGACCAGGAAAAACCTCGTCTAAAGTCAGTGGCGCGTTATTCATAAGGGTGCATGCTTGGCCATAATGTAGTGTGTGCACAACGCACACACACTTTGCTTCTCTCATCTACACAGACGCAGCAGTTCCAGAATTATTGGATTATAAGGAATATCACTGTTTTAATTTCTGAGAGAAGTTTCTTGTTTTACCAGTATATGATAAATATAGCCTATAATAATAAATCAGGAAACTAAATGAGGTAAAATAAACCATGCGTATGGGTTGACATTCAAGTTTTCATTGATTAAAACTAAATTGAGACATTTTGTCGACTAAAATTTGACTAAACAAAAAAAAGTACAGGGTTGACTAAATATGATGAAAACTAAAAAGTACATTTGACACAGGACTAAAACAGCTGACAAAATGAACACTTCTACCCAGCACGGTGTTTAATTATGAGTAACCAAAAGGTGTCATTTCTTCCATGTGATGACAAATAATAGCATGGGATGGTGATCAACATGGTGATAAATAAACACTGGATAGTTCAGGATAATGGGCCTTATCACTGCATGTGCTGGGAGTTTTTGTTGGTTTTGTCATGTATTAGAATACACCTGATAATTTATCTGATTATAACACACAGAGAGAGACAGAACTGCAGTTTCACCCAAAATGTATTTGATCACTTAAGTCACGATCAAATGTATGACTGTCATTGCATTAGATACAAACATCAAAGCAATGATCTTCGTTTTATCTCAATGTCTTAACCATCTGGTGATTTTTAGTGGTCAGTTCACACAGATTTTTTTATTCTTTTTTGAATCTGAAACTTATTATCATGTGATAAAGGCAACAATTATAAATAGTCATTTTACAGCTTTCTCAGATAGGCAGGAGTTTAAGGAGTTGAAAGCAATTTTCGTCCCATGTCAGAGCAATGATACAGGGAATAAAGTAATGGAACGCTTTTAAGAGTAAAAAGGAAAAACTAATTATGATAAAGACCTTTAAGCTGTTTCTTTATCACAAAGCACTGACTTTTTGCATTGAAAGTCATCACTGAGAGTGATAAACCTCTCTGGCATGCAGTCGAGTGCTCTGTCAATGTCACGCCCCTCCTTTCTCTGTTCTTTTCGCCCAGTTAAAAACGGATAACATGTGTCATAATGATGTGTCTTCTAACTGCTCGCTGTGTCCCATTCCACCCT
The DNA here is from genome assembly GCF_964197995.2 of Scardinius erythrophthalmus. Taxonomy (NCBI): domain Eukaryota; kingdom Metazoa; phylum Chordata; class Actinopteri; order Cypriniformes; family Leuciscidae; genus Scardinius; species Scardinius erythrophthalmus. The sequence continues at coordinate 38,723,500 of NC_138233.1, forward strand.
AGACTGAGCAAATCTCCATTAGCACATGAGCCGTGCCCCGCCGCACTGAAGCGATCTCATGCTGTTGATGCAAAGATGCTCCACCAAATACTATAAACACTGTAATCTAAAAATGTACACTACACAAATATTCTCAACTCTTCTCATCTAGTGGTGCACATGGATCCCTTGTGACAAGCAAACATTATCCTCCCAAGCACAGTATTTAGACAAAAGTCCAGTAATGTGTGAGGAAAGGGCGCCCTCCTCTGGGAATAATGCATTATTGTTCAGTTGCTGTGTTCAGAATGGTTATATTAGCGCACTGCTTTACTGTGTGTTGTGCTGCAACACACTCACAACACACTCAACACAGAACAGTCAGTTGTGAGTTTGATGAGTTTAGCAATGGGAAAATGGACAAATAACACATTTCCATTTTTAATTTCGGAAAAAGGAAATTAGGTTATAAACTTGTTGAAAAATTAATGTATTGTATTATTAATTTTAGTATTATAAATGTAATATACAAGTTAACATTGCTGAAGTTGTGTATACATATGGTTAAAAACAAAAGATGATTTAAAGAGGATCTATTACGGCCTCGTATGATGTTGTTTCAGGCTCTACTAGAACAGGTTTTCCTGCTTGAATGTTGATTATTTTCCTCATATTCTCCATTGTTGCGGCTCCTCTCTTCCCAGTCTGTCAGTAACGCTCTGTTTAGCTCCTGTCTCTATGAGGCCCCTCCTTCTGAAAAGCACACTGTGCTCTGATTGGTCGGCTGGATCAGTGTGTTGTGATTGGTCGAGCGCTTCGAGTGTGTTTGGGAAGTGTCGCGCCCCTTCCCATAACCGCCAGTTTAACACACTACTAACTAACTCAACCAAGCCCCGCCCCTTTATTCTGCGCATGAATTATTAAAATGAGGAACGTTGTGTTCGTTCCCGGAAGAAACTCAAGACTACAATGGAGTTCAGAAACACTGACAATGATATAGAGAAGAACTCAGAGCTTGTTCATGCTCTAACAGCAACATTACACACTAAAGACAGCACAATATGTCCTTTTTAAGCAAACAACACTAGAAACATTACAATCTGGCTTTGATGTAGCAAGTAAAAATCCTATTATGCACTTTCACGAAATGTCTTGATTTTGTTTTTGGGGTGTACTAGAATACGTTTACATGCGTGATTGTTCACATATTTTACATTATTACAGCTCTCTCCCCAGTCTGGCTTGAAAACCCAGATTTCGATGAAGCTCCTCCTTCTGAAATACGAAATGTGCTGTGATTGGTTAATTGGCCCAGTGTGTTGTGATTGTCAGTGCTTAGCTGAGTTCAGGAAATGTCCCGTCCCTTCATAACTGCAAGTTCTTCTCTAGTGTAAATATTGAGGATGGCGTCAATTTCAAAACAATTCGAGCCTGATTCAGACCCTGACAATGTTAACGAATAAGAGGATCGTGCAGAACGGATTGCATGCACTGACTTTGCAAGCACGGGATTTGCAATTTCACAGGACGTTTCAGAGTGATATATTTTTGTTATTTTCTTATACATTATCGATACAGTGTTATCCACCATTTAATCGTGATATTTGTCAGAAAATGAAGGTAATACAAACAGCAATCGATCGAAAAAGCCATGATTCATTTTCCTAAGGAGTGGTGAACCGTCTTACAAAAGCAAAAGAAAACAAGATGTTCTCCATTAAAAATGTGCAGCGCACAGATAAACGTTGGGATTATAATGTTCTGGAACAGTGTTTAAAGTTTTAACCACTCTAAGTTTGTCAGCCTTAGGAAGGTCAAACAAATGAGTTTTGGAAACGTTGTGGAAAAAACAGTGTCTCTTTGACAGAGACAACACTGTCATCTCTAATGCATTTCATCCAGACCTCGTCCACCTTTTTGTGTATTCTGTGAGCGGAGATTATTTAACATTGTGGAACATTGTGTCTTCATAAGATCCGGATAAAAAAAAATGCATTGCCGCCCAAATGAGCCGTTCGTTGTAGTTTGTAAAAAGGGGATTCTGTTAAATGAAATATCTCCCTTTGGAGGGACTTTGAGCTTTGCAACTTTGCAGATCTTTTTTTATGCTCAAACAGCAACATTACACACTAACTAAAGCTGAAAAAGTAGATAATCACAACAGTTGATCTAATTAATCTAAGTTGATATGTAATTTTGATAACATAAACCCTTTAAAATGTAGTGATCAAAATTTATATTTGGCATCGTAAAATCCTTTAAGATAGACGAATCGACATCTGTCAGTCAACTGAAGGTGCAGAGCCACACCACACAGATGCTTTCAATGAAGGAAATACTGGGAGCCACAGGGTGTGAGAGTCCAGTACTGTCAGCACTGCTTAAAGCTAGGTTTATACTCGAAGTGTCCGCACGAGCGCGAAGGTGCGTGCGGCAAAAATGACGTCATTGCGGTGTGGGTGGTCGTGCGCGTTGGGTTCACAAGACCCGATTTCGCTTGGCGGTGTGCGCGATGAACGACTTCGAGACGAATCTGTCCGAGCTCGAACTTCTCACCACACCGGCACTCAGTTTGCACGTCTAAATTAGTTGCTTACATTTAAAAAATGAGCATACAATAGCATAAAACATATTTTTAATGAACATAAATGTCCATGTTTAATAAAAATGTTCACGAAACTTAATGAAATATTTAGTGAAATTAGAAAATATGTAAGAGATTGTTAATTTAGTTATATTGTATACACATTCTCTTATCCATATATTTTGTTTTATTGTCACGAGTAATAATCTCAGGGTTTACTGGGTTTTACACGATTCTTTTTGTAGTGTGGTATTGGTGGTGATGTACTAAAATAAACATTGTCACGTGTGTATAGCTTTCTTATTCTCGCCGCTGATTCCTGATGGTTTAGAGAACAATTACTCGAGTCGCCCCCTGTCGTTTCACAGAATAGTACAACGGCGAGCGCGTCGAGTATAAACGCCTCGTCCGTTTGGGGAGGTGCGCGCGCAGTCTGCGGAGACTCGCGCTGCGGAGCCAGGCAAACGTATAAACAAGGCTTGATGCATCAGAATCAGCGCAAAAAAGCTTGAAAAAACAAATCTCTCGGGAAAACAGTCTCACCACTCTTCTCTCTCTGTTCTTGTAGTCTATATGAAGATCCTCATGCTTTCTCAAGGCGAGCTCCAGGGACTTCTTCAACTCGGTGGCTTTCCTCATCAGTTCTTCCTCAACGCCTACCTTTGTAAAGACCTGTAATACACATTACAAATCACACAATAAACAACTTTGTTCAAGTAAATTTGTTCAAGTACATTTATGAGATGCATGAAAGAAAATCCAAAGGTTGTAGAGCAATATGCCGCAATATGCAACATCATCAACACTCTCATGATGATTTGAGAACTGAATTCTGTTTGCATCATTGATCATCATTTTCCTGTTATCACTGTAAAGCTGCTTTGAAATCATCTGTATTGTATAAAGCGCTATAGAAATAAAGGTGACATGACATTTTCTGTAATGGTAACTGTATAATATCATATCACTCTTACTATTTCTGCAGTATGCCATATTAATATTTTCTTATTTCTCAGCCTCCACTGTTGAATATTCTTGTGTAAGACTGCCCTTGTGTAACTTCTTTTCCTTATCTTATGTGTACGTCATGAACACAGCTAGACAAAACCAGAACTAGGCCTTGGACACACTTTTATACACACACGCACACAAACAAGAACTCAAGACTCGCACAAACATTTTAACATCTGACCTCTCGTTATTGTATCTCTAAATATGCCATATATGGTAGGGCTTGATCTTTGAGCACTATGATTGGATGGCCTAGATAGCGTGGATGATTCTGCTTGTGTATAAATATGACTCTTCTTCCTTAATAAACTTGATAATGTTATGGTCATTATCTCTGGAGATATCTCTGTGTTTGCTTGATCATTCTCTGGAAGAGCCGGTTTCCACCTGAAGACTGACAGCTTCAAGGCTGCAGAAAGTCTACCTGAAAATTAATCTAAAAATACCATAGTACTTCATAAGCCTGTCTGACCAACTACTGGGCCATCCGATGACGTGAATTTAGTCCTTGGCCAAAATGTGCAGTATTCAACAGAGACAGAGACAGCCAAATGATAAAGTGCCCCTATTATGCTATTTTTGTTTTGGAGTCTCCTCAAACATGTTTACTGGCATCCAAGGTCAATCTTGTCATAACATCCACTGCAGCATCAGCTCTATTCTCACAGTCTGACACAGTTTGATAAAGGATTCGGTCTCTCTAAACCCCGCCTTTCTGAGAGCCTCCTTTGCTCTGATTGGTCAGATGACCCAGTCTGTTGTGATTGGTCTGCTCTGCTCTGATTGGTCAGATGACCCAGTCTGTTGTGATTGGTCTACTCTGCTCTGATTGGACAGATGACCCAGTCTGTTGTGATTGGTCTACTCTGCTCTGATTGGTCAGATGGCCCAGTCTGTTGTGATTGGTCTGCTCTGCTATGATTGGTCAGATGGCTCAGTCTGTTGTGATTGGTCTGCTCTGCTCTGATTGGTCAGATGACCCAGTCTGTTGTGATTGGTCTGCTCTGCTCTGATTGGACAGATGACCCAGTCTGTTGTGATTGGTCTACTCTGCTCTGATTGGTCAGATGGCCCAGTCTGTTGTGATTGGTCTGCTCTGCTCTGATTGGTCAGATGACCCAGTCTGTTGTGATTGGTCTACTCTGCTCTGATTGGTCAGATGACCCAGTCTGTTGTGATTGGTCTGCTCTGCTCTGATTGGACAGATGACCCAGTCTGTTGTGATTGGTCTACTCTGCTCTGATTGGTCAGATGGCCCAGTCTGTTGTGATTGGTCTGCTCTGCTATGATTGGTCAGATGGCTCAGTCTGTTGTGATTGGTCTGCTCTGCTCTGATTGGACAGATGACCCAGTCTGTTGTGATTGGTCTGCTCTGCTCTGATTGGACAGATGACCCAGTCTGTTGTGATTGGTCTACTCTGCTCTGATTGGTCAGATGGCCCAGTCTGTTGTGATTGGTCTACTCTGCTCTGATTGGTCAGATGACCCAGTCTGTTGTGATTGGTCTACTCTGCTCTGATTGGTCAGATGGCCCAGTCTGTTGTGATTGGTCTGCTCTGCTCTGATTGGTCAGATGACCCAGTCTGTTTTGATTGGTCTACTCTGCTCTGATTGGTCAGATGGCCCAGTCTGTTGTGATTGGTCTTCTCTGCTCTGATTGGACAGATGACCCAGTCTGCTGTGATTGGTCTACTCTGCTCTGATTGGTCAGATGACCCAGTCTGTTGTGATTGGTCTGCTCTGCTCTGATTGGTCAGATGACCCAGTCTGTTGTGATTGGTCTGCTCTGCTCTGATTGGTCAGATGACCCAGTCTGTTGTGATTGGTCTACTCTGCTCTGATTGGTCAGATGACCCAGTCTGTTGTGATTGGTCTGCTCTGCTCTAATTGGTCAGATGGCCCAGTCTGCTGTGATTGGTCTGCTCTGCTATGATTGGTCAGATGACCCAGTCTGTTGTGATTGGTCTGCTCTGCTCTGATTGGTCAGATGGCTCAGTCTGTTGTGATTGGTCTGCTCTGCTCTGATTGGTCAGATGACCCAGTCTGTTGTGATTGGTCTACTCTGCTCTGATTGGTCAGATGACCCAGTCTGTTGTGATTGGTCTACTCTCCTCTGATTGGTCAGATGGCCCAGTCTGTTGTGATTGGTCTACTCTGCTCTGATTGGTTAGATGACCCAGTCTGTTGTGATTGGTCTACTCTGCTCTGATTGGTCAGATGGCTCAGTCTGTTGTGATTGGTCTACTCTGCTCTGATTGGTCAGATGGCTCAGTCTGTTGTGATTGGTCTGCTCTGCTCTGATTGGTCAGATGACCCAGTCTGTTGTGATTGGTCTACTCTACTCTGATTGGTCAGATGACCCAGTCTGTTGTGATTGGTCTGCTCTGCTCTGATTGGTCAGATGGCTCAGTCTGTTGTGATTGGTCTGCTCTGCTCTGATTGGTCAGATGACCCAGTCTGCTGTGATTGGTCTACTCTGCTCTGATTGGTCAGATGGCCCAGTCTGTTGTGATTGGTCTACTCTACTCTGATTGGTCAGATGACCCAGTCTGTTGTGATTGGTCTGCTCTGCTCTGATTGGTCAGATGACCCAGTCTGTTGTGATTGGTCTACTCTGCTCTGATTGGTCAGATGGCCCAGTCTGTTGTGATTGGTCTTCTCTGCTCTGATTGGACAGATGACCCAGTCTGCTGTGATTGGTCTAAAGCCTGGAACACACCAAGCCGACGCCGACGAACTAGCGCTGATGAAAGCCGACTGTGTTGTCGCCTCGCGTTTGGGTAAAAAGTGCACTTGAACACACCGAGAGAACTCAATTTTTGCAGATATATTCGTCTTTATTCGTTATTCAAAAAGGGAAACGGACGCTGCCGGCTGCAAATACACAAACGTAAACAAAGCAGTGCGCACTTACCGTTTTGAATATCAATCCTGCTAAACACTTTCTTTATTCCACTCCGCTCGTGTTAATATTGAAATATTCGCCAAGGAACACTCAGGTAAGATGACGTAACATTAGAACAGCCTTCTATCTGTACCGTTTTGACTTTGCTCGCTGTTTTGCTATTATTCTCGTGCACTGCCTCCTTCACTAAGCTGAACAGCCAATCAGAGTTCCCTCTTTCACCGACGGCCCGACGCCGATTCAACATGTCGAATCGGCCGTTACAAAGCCGACGAGGACCAATTTCAGCCGACGGAGGGGAACACACCGAGAAGATTTAGTCGGCCGACGCACGGAAACTGCCCGACGGCCGTCCGTTGGCTTGGTGTGTTCCAGGCTTAATCTGCTCTGATTGGTCAGATGACCCAGTGTGTTGTGATTGGTCTACTCTGCTCTGATTGGTCAGATGGCCCAGTCTGTTGTGATTGGTCTACTCTGCTCTGATTGGTCAGATGACCCAGTGTGTTGTGATTGGTCTACTCTGCTCTGATTGGTCAGATGGCCCAGTCTGTTGTAATTGGTCTACTCTGCTCTGATTGGTCAGATGACCCAGTCTGTTGTAATTGGTCTACTCTGCTCTGATTGGTCAGATGGCCCAGTCTGTTGTGATTGGTCTGCTCTGCTCTGATTGGTCAGATGGCCCAGTCTGTTGTGATTGGTCTACTCTGCTCTGCATCTTTACAGCGTCTTCTCGACATGAACAACACAAACCAAACTATTCCAGTTTTAGCTACAACTAGACAGTTTGAGGGCCGGGCAAAGTAGATGTTATTACTGACGGCTCATTCCAGGCACTTCAGGATCAGTTCTTACTTTCAGGAGACAATCACTACATTTATCTGCACTTCGATTTTTTAAACTTTTCAGACCTTTTACATTCACAAACACCTACATTATACACTACATGAAAAGGAATATCCAAAAACGCAGAATAGGGGCAGCTTAAAATGTTTTTACATTGGAAATTTTAAATTGGATTTAAAAAAAAAAAAGTTGTGTGTAAAAGAGCAGCTTGAACATTCTGCTAAGCATCTCCTTCTGAATAAACAATGACAGATTGTTCATTTGGGGATGAATAATTCCTTTAAGCGGTCGCAGGGTTTACCTGGATCCAGGACTGCACCAGAGGCAGGTGTCTGGTTGTGACGAGTCTATGAAGATCCCTCACCGTGTTTACCAACACCTCATTCTCTTCCGTCTCTTTCAATTGTAAATCTGCGGACATGATTCAGATGGTTACTCACAAAATCTCCCAATAAGAACTCCAATTCCATGCCATGCTATGACATGATGGAGGATACATATCATCAGACCGGCTGTGAACCCGATCACTCAGACGCACCTGTGGACACATTGAGCTCCAGCTGATATTTGTAAGACATTAAGCCAGTGCTGCGGAGAAACACATTCACATCAGGAACTTCCCCCGTGTCACTCTCGTCACCAGACTCGTCTGTTTGCCCTTCATCGTTCCTCTTCTCTGACATCTTTCCGTTCTGCTCATTGCTCAGGTCTTTACTGCAGCAGGGCTGGTCAGATTTGTCCTCGTCTCCCGTAGAGCTGTTAGCAACTTCTGCTTCCTCGTTAAACAGGTTCAAGTCATCGGGTGCAAGCAGTTTTATGCAGTTGTTCATCTCAGTCAAGGTTTCCTCAATCCCAGTCGTCATTTCTTAATGAAAGAGACAGCAAAACAAGCATTATAGCTTGGGAACGCACACTGTTTTCTCATCTTTAACTATGGATCAATGGTTAAATCCATAATTATGTTTTGACACCTGGTTAAACTTAGGCAAGCATCACTACTACTCCTTTTTTGAATGCAGTTTGTGTTCGTTTTTACAATCACACTAATTTCAGAAACATCATGTCATTTTTCAAAACTCTAACCACAAAACAGTCATCACAGCCAGTCCAATGTACTAAACCTGCCTTGTGTATTCATATGTTTTATAAAAAAAAAAATAATAATAAAAAAATACAATTTGTGAAAATAACTAATTTAACATTAAATACCATAGGAACATTCATTTAGATCATGCACCCATAAGATACCCAGAGTTTCACTGTGCAGTTGTTGGCACAGTCATTAAATATTGTTGTTGTTGTTGTTTTTTATGCCATGCCAGCTTCTTTGGCTATTTTCATGGTGAAAACCATACTTAAAATATAAATATATATTTTTTATATATATCCATACTTAATTATTTAAAATAGAAACTAATTAGGACCCAATTTTCTAAAATTAAAATTGGATTAACTTGATTAAAAAACGTTTCCCGGGTATTAACATAATTAAACAATTGTCTCAGAGGAGTCGAAATTATTAAATATTGTAGTACAAAATATGTGATATTTTTTCATCATGGTACACATAAATGCATCACTTTAAAGGACTAATAGAGAGAACACTACAGGAAAGAGGGAAACATGTTCGCGTTTTGAAAGATGACATAAATGTTTTAATAATAAGTGACTGTAAAAAAATCTGTAAATATTCAATTTCACCTACCTTTTACTTTTCAAAGCACGTCATTAACTACTTCTGGCAAGGCCTTTGTAGTCAAGAAGGTATTCATTGAAATTATTGATTTATTGAGGTAAATATTTATCAGATTTCTTTTCTTTTCTTTTTTACAATATTATACCTTTTCCAGGATATAGTTAATTTATTTTACAGCATGTCCTGGAAACTGTCTCTTGATGTTTAACTATCATAAAAATTATTTGCTTAACAATATTGATATTTATTAATATTGATTCTTGGTGGAGCTGTGAAAGCTTAACATATGGATTAAAAAATGTAACATGCTTTATTGCAACCAGACATACAGGAATAGAGGAAATGGAATTTAAAATGTACACAAGGTATACATGCACATCATTTAAATATCTGTGCATTTAATGGCAGCAATTCAGATCATATTTTAGTAAGCACAACCGCAGGGCGTCAATGAACAGACGATATCGTGAATGACCCAGTGCGTTGTGTATCAGTCAGACAGGATTGGTTTTCAAGGACATAATATATGTGAAAGCATTGAATTTGCACAGGATAAGCTATACAGACATTGCAGAGATAGGTGTGCCTACTGTATAGTGTATATTGTATTATATATGGGATTAGCAGGAGAAAGTGATTTAATCCCAGAAAGTGGTACAACAAATACTATAAGACAAGCCTGTACTCTATAGGACTCATAAACACATGCATCTGTTTTCAGAATGAACACCCTGGTATTTCTCATATATACAGTGCGATGCCTCGTCTGTCAGCTGATCTGATGTTCGATACTGTAAAGAAGATAAACAACGTGCTGAACATAAATTCCAGTTTTTTACATAAACAACTATGTAAGACTCTCTGACTCAACTCAACTCTCTGAGAAAGCAAAGGAAATTAACAGTTAAACTCACTCTTGTGCACCATTCGAGACGCAAGTCTCACCTCAGAATCATCCTAATCTACATCTCTTTCCCTCTTCCCCCATTCCTTCTCCCTCATGCTGAGATCACCAACATTCACCATAAGGTGAGGAGAGTTCAGAGATATCTTGTTAACTGCTGGGTGTGCCCCCATATAAATCAACCTCTGTCCCCAGTAAGTCTGGGACAGTGATTAATGCAAATTCCCACTGTGAACTCATGTCTACATCTGAAAAGAGGTTTCTGCCTTGGTCCGAGTGTTTAGGGAGATGCTGAAGAGACTTGTGGCGATTTGTAGCTCAAATTAGCCTGTGATGCGGAGAGTGCATGAGACTCTCAGCATCATGTATTTTCTAAAGTCAGGTTCACATATTTTCTCTTTATGATGTTTTGTATTTATTATCTTTGAACGGATTATGAAATTGGCATGATACATTTACCTGACATAATAAATTGATACATTCGATTTTATTCTGACTGACTCTGAAATTGTTTTCCCAAGTAGATTGAACGGATTTGTACATTCCCGTCAGATTAGTGACGACTAATATTTGGCATTGATTCAAGTGTACTTGGTTTGCACAGACAAGAAGTGAATTTCTGTTTAGGGCAGCAAATGCTGCGTGACCAACCTAAATCTGGGTGTGTCTAACCTCTGTTTTAATTTAATGTTACTTTAGATAAGTGTACGTGGGAAACCACGGCATGGCCAATCCAAAGCTATTATAAGAGAAGTAATGTTGGTCAGCTTATATCTGTAGTAGTGGTCATTCCTCTACTGAAGTAAACGTTAAGTTAAATTCAAGTGTATGCAATTCCACAGAGGCTATACCAAAGTATCTTTGATTGTGCAAATGTGAATGTGACCGATCTCAGGTATATAGCATTTACCTCTGTTAGATGACTAAAACTGATGAGCTTGTGAACGTGAGACCGTTAAACAGAAGACGTGAGGACCTCTGAGCGGCATCCTAATCTGAACGGGGTAAAATATACTTAAAGAGTTAAAAAGAATAATCAAACATTCGCTCACTTTTAATGATGCTCAGATATCATTAAAACCTTTTTCATTTATGGAGTAAGATGACATAACGAGGTAATTCATACGAGAAAATGTATTTAATTTATTATTGTTGTGTTGCGTAAAAGGAAAGACAGTAACGCGCAAAGGCCTTCACCCGTCTTAGCGGAAACTCCCATTTGGACCGATAAACGGGCTTACAACTATTTACTAACTATTTACTGTGGAAATTCTGCCATACAGAGACTGGATGGGTAATGTTTACTTTACTATCCAGAATGTGTGGAAATACAAACATGGCAACGCGGTGACTTGTTGTCATCAGCAAGCCAGCTATCTGTAATTCCACTTCCAGGAATCTGAGGTTAATTACTCAGCGAGACACGTGTGAATGAATGTAGACAACAGGTCAATAGTGCACTTCCACTCAATCGGCTCAAAGACTGTAATGTTACTTTGCATTATGAACAGTGTTGTGGCATTACAGGACCATTTGCCACATCACCAGCACTATATGTAAGAATTTTCATGTATTCATTTTTTTTTCCTATTGCCAATGTGTGAACAGCTTATAACAAAACTTAAAAAACAAGACCTTTCGAGACCTCCTAGGTTGTCTATGAAAGCCTGAAGACTGATTTTTATGTGAAGGACTTGAACATTTTTGCCGGGAAAATCAAAAGAATGTGACATTTACGCTCCCAAGAATGATGACACAAGACATGAATGCTTATTCAGGATAATACCGAAAGAGCCGTTCTGCCCAAATGTGTCATGCAAAGAAAAGGGATTCATTCAAACTATAGTCTCACATAGTCAGATCTATATATATATATATAGCCTAAATATACTTTATGATCAAACTATCATAACGGTGTGATTTTAATGAGCTCATCTGTCGACATGATGCCGCTGAATCTCAGCTCTGCTGCAAACATTTCCACATCACTGTGATCGGATGCTTTCTGAACTGCTGTTTTCTCACCGCTGTTTATTTTGTTTGGAAAGTGTGCAGCACATATTTAAATATTCATCTAAACGTCGCTCTCATTAGCGTGGATGGTGTCGGGTGTTTGCATACAGCCCCTTTAAGGTTCAGGGTACGTTTACGCAACAATCAGAAAAGATTTTCCTTTGTGTTTATCGCTTACATACGACAACGTTGTCTAAAGAAAAGTCTAAAGACTTTTTTTTAAAGTTTGGGGTTTTTAGGCCCCAAAATCGCCATTGTCGCCAAAACACAGAAAGTTTTCCGCTTTTAGTTGAAAATGGTGTCGTGTAAACGGCCCTTTAGAGGAGAAGTTGGATAATGGCTTTAAAAATTACATTTATTTAAAATGGGAAAAAAAATCTGTAAATATATAATGAAATAATGTATAAATAATTCTATTATTTAGATTTTATTATTAATTATTTTATTCATTTATTTTTACGTTTAAGTACTTATCTGTAGATAGACGGATTGTATTTTTTTTTCCTCATAGACCGGTGTCCATGTTATCAGGAGAACTGCATGTCCTCAGAACCACACTGTTCAAACATAGTGAACTCTGTGTTGACTTTTCACAGCTATATCACTGAAGATTTGAACTAGTACTTCCATCCTACTGTTGACCTGCTTGTCAAGTTAAAGGAGAACTTAATTCAGCCAGCGCACATACCTGTATTTACATCCTGTTTTCGGTCAAAGTCCACAGTAATTCGGACTTCGACCGAAAACAGGATGTAAATACAGGTATGTGCGCTGGCTGAATTAACATCACTTTTATTCATATCTTTTACATCTACTGCAGTCAGATTCACTCGTGTTCACTCAGAAGGAATCACTCACATTTTCTGTGCACTTGTAATGACACATCAAGGATGTTAAGAGGCTAAAAGCAGGTTTAGTACTTGCCCTATTGAAGTCAACAGGGTGCAAATTTTAAAAATAGAATAACTCGGTGTAGGCAACACCGATTTTTGTCGTTGTTCTCTGTATTGACAGCACTCCAAATTTACAAAAAAATGAGCTCAATGTTAAAATTGACCGGAGTTCTCCTTTAAGTAAAGGTCTTATGTCTTATTAGCATGTCAGTATTGCCTTAGAATGTCATAAATGAAACTGCAGTCAGTGAATGCAATTTTTTTCTACACTCTTAAAAATAAAGGTTCTTTATTTCCACTGGTGGAACCGTTAACATCCATAGAATCTATGTTCTTTACACAGTAAAACATTTTGGGTTATTTTTGTAACCCAACCATTGAGTTACACATATTGGGTCACTATGTTGGAATATTTTCCAAAACTGTTGGGTCGTTGGGTAATCGTTGGGTAATTTATAGTAATTACTATGTACACTTGTGTGTTTTGAATTTATGTACACAATTATGTATATTTACATTAAATTCTGGACTACCCAATATTAATTTTATAATTTAAAAATATATTTGTTGAGACATATTTATTGTTTTATACAAATAAACAATCTGTATTTGAAAACAAAGTGTATTTTATTTATTGAAATAATGTCATAAATAAAAATAAACAGTTATCTTAACTGTTGGGTTACTTTTAACCCACAGTTGGGAAGGTGCTACACCACCCCATAGTTGGGTTATTAGTTGAGTTATTTTTAACCCAACATTATTAAGTGAGTATAAAGGAAAAGGGTTCTTTAAATAATTAAAATGTTCTTCACTCTAAGAAAAAAATGGTTCTTTTAAGAGCTGATCCCTGAAGGATTCTTTCATCTAAAACCCACTTTTGGAAGCTTTATTTTTAAGAGTGTAAGGGCTGCCGTTTATGAACGTAAGAATGTACCTTCCATCTCCTGTTTGGCCTTGTCAAGCCTCTCTTTGTAAATTCTTTCCAATCTCTTCTGTTTCTCCTCTTGTCTCTTTCTTTCAGCCAGTGTTCTCGCTTCAACATCATGAAAATCTACCTGAGAAAAATACGCAATGTGTGATCAGACAAGTAAAAATAAATTTTGTTCTTCAATTGTTCATTACCTTTCATTAAACAGCCAAACTCCACTAGAACACAATATCTTTTCACATTACAATCTTTAATTACATAACAACAGTGACGGGTGCAACAGGGTGTAAACTGATGTTATTATTAAATACTGATTACTGTTAGAGGTGCAGCCAGATGAATACCTTTTTAATCTGCTTGAGAAAGTGATATCCCAGAGACAGTTTCTTATACGCCTCTCCATAAGTGGCGTGCCATGACTGCACCGTCTGAATGGCGAGTGTCCTGAGTTTTCTGGCCACCTCTTTGGGGGGAGGCAGCGGCTGCTCGGCGTCGGTCTCGACCGTGAGCTCCAGGAACTCCTGGAAGTTCGTGATGAGAAGACCTCTGAAGTGATGCGACCGGCTGAAGATCTCACTGAGCATCTGGAAGGCAGAGAGCCGAATCTCCGCATGCTCTTGGTTCAGCTGGGTCATAATCAAGTGGTAGAAATGATCAATGTAGTCATTGGAAACTCTGTGGTCAGAAAAAGAAGAAAGATTTAACAAGAAGGCGCATGTGGTCACATGTCCAGTGCTGCTCGATGGACTCAAGAACAAACACTATACAAACACACAGGCACATATCCATTATAAACTACTTGCTTATAAATTAAATTTGACATATAACTGTTTGTATCTTCATAATTGACAACACTGATAAATAAACGCTGGGCAAGGCCAGTTCCTCATTCTGTGACTGGACAATCAGTCAAGAAGACTTTGGGCAGAGCTGGGAACCAAAGCTACTCACTTAATAATGTTGGGTTAAAAATAACCCAAGAGTTAAGTTAACTATTTATTTTTATTCATGACATTATTTTAATAAATAAAATACACTTTGTTTTCAAATACAGATTGTTTATTTGTATAAAACAATAAAAATGTCTAACAAATATATTTTTAAATTACAAACTAAATATCGGGGAGTCTAGAATTTAATGTAAATATACATAATTGTGTACATAAATTCAAAATACACAAGTGAACATACATACATATTTAACCCAACAGCCGGGTTAATACTAGAAATCATCCAACGGTTTTAAAAATGACCCAACATTTTTTGGAAAATAACCCAATATAGTGACCCAATATGTGTAACCCAACGTTTTTTTTACTGTGTATTTATGATGCACTGTACTGTGATAATAGCATGACTGTCTGAAATTGAGGAAGCATTTTTGTCTCACACAAAGTGCATGACAGTTAAGCAAAAGATTGTAACCAGTCTAAACTCTTACTTCACTCCCAGGTAAAGTTCAACTGCCTCTAGACAAGGGTAGTGGCCGTTTACTAATGCAGTGGATGTAATGGGGCAAAATCTCTCACTATCAGTAAAACAAATTAGATATTCTGTTAGGAAGAGTGGTGTTTTTGGAGAAATAATGACATATATCTCCAAAACGCTGCAGTAAAATAATTTCATGTGAAGTATGCATATAGTATGGGACGTCCCCTATAAGAGCTGGTCATTCTTTTCTTCTTCTGGTCAAAAATTAGGCTAGGTCTTTATAAGTGTATAAAGTGCAATAATGAGACATATCTCCAAACCGCTGCAGTGAAATGGTTACATATGAGGTGTGCATATAGTATGGGACGTCCCCTATAAGAACAGGCCACTCCTGTTCCAATGAAATCTTTCCCAGAATGTTCTGAATCTATTCACATGACTTTTTTTTAATTTTCTAACTGTGAAACGGTGTTTGTGAACAAAACGATACAACCAAAAACTCTATATCATACTTGCACATTTTCTTCACTTCCTTCATTTTGTCTTGATTCAACTGTGGTTCTCCAGAGGTTGTCAACTCCTCAACCAGTTGTGAGAGCTTATCTCGCATTGTTTGGTCCATCTTGATATAACCCTAAAACAGAATGAATAGAGGATTAAAGGATTAAAGTATAAGTCAATGCAACCATCACTGAGAAATAGTTGCTCCTCTATGTCATCATTACTCACTGTTACTCTTGTTATGCAAATGCTGTTTAGATAGATAGATAGATAGATAGATAGATAGATAGATAGATAGATAGATAGATAGATAGATAGATAGATAGATAGATAGATAGATAGATAGATAGAGTAATTCATACAATCTACTAGTAACAGAGAGCTTCTCGTTTCATCTGACTATCTGTATCAGAAGTGTATCTTTCTTCAGTTGAATAGGACGAATGACACAACACGTACCTCCTCATCCACTTGCTGTAATGAAAAGGGCTTTATTAATAACTGGTATTGTATAAAATGTATGTTTCCGTGTGGGGATGAAGTGCACTCATCTCAGTGTCTTTGGTGCGATTGAGCAGGGAATGTAAACAAAGATACAGTGAGCAAATGTAGCAGTTAAGAGTCCACCATTTTCAAAATAAAAGTCTCGCTCGTGTAACATTTCACTGAAAACGGACTGAACTACAGCCAAAATATAATCATTAATATAATTTTATAACAATTACTTTCACTGTAAAGTTGAATATGGGTGTGCCTATTACAGTTACAAGTGTGCGAATCGCTTGTGATTGTTAATTAGATGCTGCTGACGTTGCTTACGTAACAAAAACAATATTCATTAGCCGAGCCTTTCTTAATTCTTATTCGCCACGCTAACATCCGCCCACTTACCCACGTCTGGTTGTCAGCCAATCAGTGAGGCAGATTAATGAATATTCAAAATCCAAACCTTTGGCGTAGTAGGATTCGAGTGACGCACTTTGTAAATGTGTAACTTTTCTGTGGGCGGGAGTAATAAACGGTGATAAAAAGAGGAATAAAGGTTCTCACCACACCTGAAAGTTATTGATTACATAGTCAACACAACGCTGTAAACAAACAATCATGCTGGGACGGATTTTTCTAGTATTCTGCTTGGCAGGTGAGTTTATCACTGGTTTTGACAATAAGGATAATCAAAGTTTGATATTTTGAGCGTGTTTTGTAACAAAGACGACGTTATTTTTTATCTTTAATCCTGAAAAGTTAAAACCACAAGAAGTATAAAGCAGACTCTTCATATCACGTAGTTAGTTATGTTTTGTGTGTGTATGTTTCATCTATACAGCCTTGGCAAGTGCAGCTGTGATCCCTGATGGCTCTAAAGTGGTGGGTTGATGATTATAACCTATTATAACCTTAATTTAACCACTACATGTATTTAATGCATTCTGTGTGGTTCTCTTTAAAGCCAAAGTGCTCTGAATTCTTCCTTCCCATCTGTACCCGGGAATATAACCCTGTGTGTGGGACTGATGGAGTCACTTACCCAAACGAGTGCATGCTGTGTCTGGAAAACATGTATGTAGGCTAAATCAAGTTTCTAACGTTTCAGTTTGAATATTCATAATGTGTCCTACTGAAACCTTGTTGTTTGTCTGTCTTGTCATAGGGAGCTCAAGGTGAACACTGCGATCTCCAGGATGGGAGAATGCTGAGACAGATCCACTCGTTTATATTTGGGATGACATGAAGGCTGGAACCACATGCTGCTTTTTTAAAAATGGTTTTAATGATGAAATGAAGTGTTTGTTCCCTGTTGTGTGTCCTTTTTTAAATTGTTCTAATCCTTAAATAAAGCCTTTATGTAGTAACTCGTTGCTTTGTACTTTTTGTCTTGAGTTTAAATGTTTATCTGGAGCATTTCTCAGCTGAATCTGTCTCGCATCAAAAAACAGACAAAGGAGAATTAGACAAAATGGCCATAAATGGCAATTGTTCAACATGAGTAAACTGAGACCTTATTCAATGAGGTAATATGAACATTGTGTATGTTTGCCATTTGCTTCAGAGAGAAAGGGGTGATGGATCAGTGTGTGAACCCCAAAAAACAATGGTAATGTCAAAGTTTGATTTAATGGCCTAATTTGACTTCTAGTAGAGCATTTAAGTGATGGGTATTTCTAAATCAAACGACACAAAAACAACTTTTCAAATGATGCCAAGTAGTTACAACACACTCCAGGATTGCACTGGATAAACAGTCAAACACAACATTACTCCCACTGTACCGGCCAATCATCTTCTACACTGGTATCATATCTCGCATCTCTGACACAATGAAGGCAAGAGAACAAACTTTGTCCCACATCATATACACTAAATATTTACAACAAACAGGACGGGCTGTTTTATATAAAACTCTTTTGATGGCCTATGGCTATAACTAAGGTACATTTAATGTGTAATATATTAAATTTATTACAATTTTATACTTCTAAATCACTAAAGAACATCAAACACTGCTGTTGATTTAATGAAATAGTTTGTGAGGTGAACTTGAGGACTTGTTGCACTGTTTCAACTGCATCTCTTCTTATGCAAAATATTATTTATAAAACTGCTGTCGTCTAAATATAATTTAGCAATCGTTATGTGAAGTCTTCTAATATAAATATTTCATAAGGTCAAGATGCAAAACTACTATCCAAGGCTAACATTTATGTTCACATTGTCATGGCAATGTTGTGATGAAATCCCTCAGTAAAGATTGTACGGGCAGAGATGGGCATAAATACATGGAAATGTATTTAAAATACAAATACAAAATACTGTGTGAAAAAAAAAATGTATTTAAATACAAATACAGTATTTTGTATTTTGAAAATACACAAAATACATGTGAAATTGGCCATCCAGTGCAGGTATAGGTCACAGTAAATGAGGAAACTGCATAGGCCTACTGACTTATCATTCCCAACCTCATCTCTGCCCTTTCTTTCTTTCTTTCTTTCTTTCTTTCTTTCTTTCTTTCTTTCTTTCTTTCTTTCTTTCTTTCTTTCTTTCTTTCTTTCTTTTCTTTCTGGCAATTACAAATAAACTTATGCAAAATAGCAGCCATTTATATACTTATTTCTGGTTACACTGTAGTCTATTACTTGTGGTGAACACTATTAAAAAATTCATACTGTATGTAAAACTGTAGGAACCTTTTCTGCTATCTAGCAAAGAATATGGATGGGCGATATTACCAAAATCTCAATTTTACTTGTTTCACAGTTATCAATATCAGTTTTGATTCCACAGCATAAACTCTTTTGAGGTGTTCTTTATTTTTTATTTATTTTTTGCAGGTAGTCCAATGCTTTTTAAAGTAATTTTATGTTTATTATGACCGCCGCTAGCGTAGCTAGCGAAAGCGGTCATATAGGGATTGTCAAAGTTTTTTTTTTTTTTTTTTTCGTCACCTTACTGAATTTTTCGTCAACGATACCAGGGACACCGAAGCACCGGGGAACATGAAATTTGGTGGGCATGTAGCCCCACTAGACTTCTAAGGAAAAATTTCGTTTGGTCCCCGGGGGCCCCTCCCCCCCCGCGCTGGGCCCCCCCAAACCCAAAAAAATGCATTTTTTCCTAAATAACTACCTGAACCGTGGCACCGAGGATGAAGAAATTTTTATGGTATGTTGGTCTACTAGACTTTTACGGAAAAATTTCGTTTGGTCCCCGGGGGCCACTTCCCCCCCCCCCCCCTGCGCTGGGGCCCCCGTAAATTTTTCGTCAACGATACCAGGGACACCGAAACACCGGGGAACATGAAATTTGGTGGGCATGTAGCCCCACTAGACTTCTACGGAAAAATTTCGTTTGGTCCCCGGAGGCCACCCCCCCCCCAACCCAAAAAAATGCAGTTTTTCCTAAATAACTACCTGAACCGTGGCACCGAGGATGAAGAAATTTTTATGGTATGTAGGGCCCACTCTTAAGGGCCCACATCAACCTAGCCCATAATCACTCATTTGTGATTTGCGCCCCTCACATAAAAAATGAAAATGCAATATTATTCTGCTTTTATCGCCCCTATCTTCAGTGGAGATGTTCAGAACTGCACCATATTTCATGCGTATGATTAACTTGACATCCTCTGGGGGTATCCTCTGCTAAGTTTTGTAGAATTTCATCCATGGGGGGGTATAAAATAAATTCATTTATGTGCACATTTAGTGACTGTACACTCATCGGCCTGTAGATGGTGCTGTTGAGCGAAGGGTTGCTGGTTTAGGATGATACTGTCACACACACACATGCAGGAATACAAACAAACGCAAGCATGCACACACACATACATACACGCACAGACACACACACACACACACACACACACACACACACACAGACACACACATACACAAACACACACACATACACACACACACACACACACACACACACACAGACAGACATGCACATACTATTACTTTTTTTAGGTATATACATAAACACACAATACAGCCAAATTACTCCACGTCATTTATTTTTGTGGAAAGCCAGTGCAGGCCTGAGCGGCGGTCATATTTTGCACCGCGATGCGGTACATCTAGTTTTATCTAAAGTTTATTTGTTTCTATAAGTTTATTAGAATTAGAAAGTGTATCTAAAATGTAAAATTAGAATTCATCTAGATTCATTTGACACTATTTACCCCTTTTCTATTATTCTTTTTTATGTACAATAAAACTAAAAGCTGAAGATGTTTGTGGTGTATCATTCATCAGTGCTGCTTTTTCCACTCCAACGTTCCAGTAATTCCTGCCCACTAAAAGCTGCACAGATAAATTTACTTACCCCACAAATAGGCCCATCTATGCAAACGATTTAGAAAAAGTTCCATCAATTCAAACTTTATATCATCGCTATGATATGTAGTGTCATATCACCCAGCCCTAACATGCAGTAATGCTTTAAACACATTTGACAAGCTAGTTGATAAAAATCATCAACCGGTCAAGACTGATTGGCTTACGCTATTTTCCTACTTGTCTGTGCTCTTTTATTCTTTCATGTTAACTGAAGTGAATAATGCACTATTTTAACTTTAATCGACAAGTAGAATTGATCATGACATTCTCACCTTATTCCAAAAAAAATCGCTGATCCAATACTGAGCTAGTGAAAGTCTGAACTAGTTGATGCACAAAATCAATACCCTGATAAAGAGGTTGACTGGCAAAAAGTATTTTATGTATTTTGAAAATACAAAAATACTCATCTTAAATGTATTTAAATACATAATAATAAATAATTTTTTCCAAAAGCTTTTAAAATACAAAATACAAGTTTCCATGTCCAGGGATCGGGTTGTCGATGACCCCGGCTTCGACTGTCGCCCGATCCACTTTGCACCGGCCCCTTACGGTCCCTCCTGTAGGTGGTGAGCCCGCGGTAGGGCGGCCCCACGTCGCTCCTTCGGGCTGAGCCTGGCCGGACCCCATGGGGGAGGCCCGGCCACCAGGCACTTGCATACGAGTCCCAACCCCGGGCCTGGCTCCAGGGTGGGGCCTCGGCTGCGCCATGCCGGGCAACATCACGGTCCTTGAATTTACCGTCATCATAAGGGGTTTCTGAACCGCTCTTAGTCTGACCCGTCACCTAGGACCTGTTTGCCTTGGGAGACCCTACCAGGGGCATATAGCCCCAGACAACATAGCTCCTAGGGTCCTTCGGGTACTCAAACCCCTCCACCACGGTAAGGTGGCAGTTCACCATGGTAAGGAGGCAATTTGGCCTCGAAGAGATTCTGGCAAACCGTCCGGCGCCTCAGGAGGGGGAAGCAGTGCCATACCAATGCTGTTTTCAGTGGAGGTGGGCAGCTGTTGACCTTGACTGGGGATGTCATCGGACAGTGAAAGGAATACTTCGAGGATCTCCTCAATCCCGCCGTCACGTCTTCCATTGAGGAAGCAGAGGCTGAGGGCTCGGAGGTGGACTCGTCCATCACCTGGGCTGAAGTCACAGAGGTAGTCAAGAAACTCCTTGGTGGCAAGGCACCGGGGGTGGATGAGATCCGCCCTGAGTACCTCAAGTCTCTGGATGTTGTGGGGCTGTCTTGGCTGACACACCTCTGCAACATCATGTGGCGGTCGGGGACAGTACCTTTGGACTGGCAGACCGGAGTGGTGGTCCCTCTTTTTACAGTTTTTCTGAATTGCTAAAACACATTTCTTGAAACCATTACTCACTTTCTCAAAACCTTAAACACAAAACCAAATTTTCAAACCACATCCACAGAACCTCTGACTCTTCTGGCAAAATCAAACATTTGCCTCAAAACATTTTATCTGTGCTCAGAATCAAACAATGCTATCAGATCATACACACAGCGAGTCAAAATTATTAACACTACAGATCATTCATTAGACACTACATCAAAAAATGTAGAACACAGAATCCAAAGCATGCAGTTACAGAGAAAAAAAGTATATTGTAACAAAGTAAACAAATTTTGCAATTACGTAAAAAATATAGTAATGACAACTTACAGTATTAAGGTGAATAAATTGTATACTGTATCCACTGCAAGTGTAGTATTGTACTGAATATTGAATAGTAGGCCTTATCGCATGTTTGTATATTCACCACTTGTATACTGGGAAAATACAGTGACCCAACTGCAAAAGCCAAAAAGGTTACAGTAAAAAAAACTCTAAATGAAAAGCATGTTACAGTAAAGTACACTCAGAAGAGTTGTGCAACTGCAGAATCAAGGTCAGTGAGAGAGAGTGATTCTGCTTCAGCATCATGTCTTCATGTTGGTCCGGCCAGAGGAGTTTCTCCACATCTCAGACAATGTCGTCTCTGCAGGCAAAGGGAAAACCCTGAAGCAGATCCAGCCTTGACAACATTCTCCACACCTTGCTCTTCCTCGTCCTCATCCTCATCCTCTTCCTGCTTGTTCACCTCCTCTTACTCGTCCTCTTCCTTCTCTCCCTCTTATATTGTTTCCATCCATTGTTGGTATCAACATTCAGCGCAACATTTTGAGTAAATGTTGGGACTCTGAACTGACTTGTATGATGCACAGCTGGTTTGGTCACATCATTAGAAATAAGTGTGAACAATTTTGAGTCGTTGTGTGAAAATGATGACAATTGTGTTGCAGTTGTGTTTAACTTTCGCCTACCTGTGTTTAGCATTTTGAAACATAAGTGCATCACAGTGCAAAATGTGTTTTAGTGAGAGAGAATGTGTTTAGAGTTTTGAAAAAAAAGTGAATGAGATTTGCAAACAGTATTGTAACTACCTGAACTTGTTTAATGTTTTACAGAAAGAGTGATTTATTCGACAAATTGGTTTAGACTATTGAGAATTTGGTTCAGAAAATGGGGTTTAGTGTTTTAGCAATTCAGAAAATCTGTAACAAATGGAAAGCACAATGTTCAGGGCCATACAATGTGTTCATTGTACAGTATACAGACTACAATGCACTGTACTACAGTATGTACTAAAAGGGACAAACATCATGTGATCAGTGTGCTTCTTCTTGTCTTTGGGCATCATTTGAAACAGGTTAAATCAATTTTGAGTGGTTGTGTTCAATCAATGACGTGTGTTCTGTATTTGTATTTGGTTGTTGCCTCTTGTGTTTACCAGTATGGATGACGTGTGCATTACAGTGCAGAATGTGTTTTGAGTTTTGCTGAAAAGTCTAAGTGAGATCTGCAAATTGTGTTTTACCATGTGAAATGGTTTAAGGTATTGACAACAGACTGCACAATTAGCTAAACGAGTTCAGGCAACTGAGAACTTTGTTCAGCCAATGGGTTTTAGTGTTTTAGCAGTAGAGAAAAACTGTAACAATGCAAAAAGACAAAAGTCAGAAGGGTCAAAAGCAATTATTTCAGTTTTATTACTATTTAAGAAATCCAAGTCCATCCAGCATTTAAAGTTTTGGAGACGTGCAATCAGATTAGACATAGAACAGTTGTTGTTTTTAACAGGAAGATAAAGCTGAGTGTCGTCTGCATAGAAATCATACAAAATGTTGGGTTTCTGAATAATACAAGCTTATATAAGGCAAAAAGAAGAGGACCCAGAATAGAGACTTGTGGGACACCATTGGAGATTTGAGAATGAGATGAGAAACATTTCCCCAAATTAACAGAAAAAGTTCTGTCCTTAAGGTAAGATGCAAACCAATTCAGCACAGATCCCTGAAACACAGCAACATGATCAAGTCTTTGCAAAAGGATGTCATGATCTACACTACAGTGTCAAATGATCTCCACAAATCAGTGGAGATCTCTAATGGGGATTTAAAAATACATTAATTGTACTAAAAAGGACATTCGGCCTTTGTGCATTTTGTGCAAGACAAAACAAAAGCTTGATGATATGTGTAACAATTTTTTACTTTGTACAGAACAGCTTTTTTGAAGAAGCTCTGAACTCAGAAAATAGTTCCCTAGTTGAGTAAGTTTTACTGGAACTGAATGATTTGGTGGAATCACAGAGATTAAACTGTATTTGTTATCCATGATTGACTTTGTACAACTCAAGTGATTATTCATTTGACATAACACAACTACCAGCCAAAGTAAATAAACTATTAAACTAAAGGTGCTTAGTGTTTGTGATGTGATGAATCAGTGGGATGGACGGTCCGCTCCCACGTTAAGAGGCGGATACAGTATTAATATAAATAGGCGGATCATTTTATCACTGATCATATCGTCAGTGAGTTGACTCTCAGGTTGTGAACAATGTTTGCACGAGGAATCATCGTCCTTCTCTGCGTCCTAGGTGAGTAATATAATGATTTCATTTACAAAACAACTGATGTTAGGATGTTGGTAAAATGCCACCTGCGATACACACTGGTACTCAGCAAGTCTTAGTTAATATTAAGGAGTTCATTTAAAAATAATAAGTTAATTTAGTTAATAATGAAGAGTTTGATTGTTTCAATAAAGTCTGCACGTTCTTAAGAGTCTTAATTCATCTTTGCCAAGTAGGACAAATGAAAAATGCTTAAGATAAGTCACATTCAGACATTTTTAAGTGTGATTTAAGGGATACTTCACAAGACAAAAAGTCTAAAGTTCTGTTTTTGTTCAATGGGCAAAACTAGAAGTTAGCATGTACGTTATTTCCTCTTCTCATATCATGATAAACTTTAATCCTTGTTTTTTCTTCTTGACAAACAGTGGCCATTTCCGATGGAGCAAGAGCGGTGAGTAAATAAACGCTGTAGAATTGCTTCTTGCCACGTGAAAATAACTCAATAAAATAACTTTTTTTTTTCTTTTTATGTGACCAGCCTAATTGCAGGTACTCGTCTAACATATGCACAATGCAATATTCACCCGTGTGTGGATCCAATGGAATAACATACGGCAATGAATGCATGCTGTGTGGTGCCATGAAGTGAGTTTAAAAATGCATGTATTTTATAATAAAGTACTGTAGGTTTAAAAACAGTTTAGAGTCGGTCACTTTCAAACTTTAATCTTCAATTTAATCTCTCTCTTTTTAGGGCATCAAACACTAAAATCTTGATCCAGAAGCAAGGCCCATGTTAAATGAACATCTGCAGGAGTAACACAGGAATGGCACCATGATTCAGCTTGACAGACCTTTAGTCAGCTACTCATGTCTCATTCATTACGACCTGAATGTGTAATGGTTTAATCCATAAATAAATGTTGCATATTGAAGCTGTTCCGTTTGGTTCTGTTTTCTTCCTCAAGTCAAATTTGAAAGACAAGATGATAAAATAGGGGGAAATAGGTGAAGGTTTACTTTGAATGAGACACCCAAACCATATCTAGAGAGCAGAATATTATAAAGGTATCACAAATACCATAATTTGTCTTAAATAAGAGGCGATCTATCGCTGTAATGTGTTGTTTTTAAAGTCCCCCTGTGGTGAAAATCAAGTTTTTAATGTTGTTTATATGTCTATGTGGTGTTTTTAAAGTGTCATGAAACACTTTAGTCAGGTCATTTACACCTCAGAGTTGCAAAAAGTCTTAAGAAATGGGAGTGTAAAGCTGTGGAAAATTGGGAGTGTAGAAGGTGGGAAAAGGGGAGACAACAACCAATAAAACACAGACCTGCAACACACTCATTATACAGACACATGGATATTACAGTTTATCTCGATTGTTTACACACATTTTCTGGTACTTGAGACACAATGACCACAACATGTAACTCATTCGCCAACCCCCTGAACCAATTCTGCAAAACTACAAGCACAATTCCTGCTTTACACTCAGATTGCAGTTCTAAAACACACTTTTTTCAAAACACTACACACAATTCTCTGCTTTTGGCACAATTTTCATGCAGAAAATCTCTTGTTTTCACAAGGAACACACTGCCATTCAAATATGCACACTGACTCATCACATGGGCAAACACCCGTCACACAGTTTCACAATTAGCAATCACAGCTTTAGCATAAAAGGGCAAAAGGTGAGCTCTGCAATGGAGCAATGGATGCCAACATTGGATTTTTTTTCTGTTACTGTATACAGTCAATTCTTCTTTTGTTTTGTATGTAGAGCACTGTATGTACAACTTTGTGTTGGTTGGGATGTACACTGTGTACATTGTTTTTGTGGGAAAAATAAAATATATTTGTTACCATGTATTTGTGTGTTCTGAGTATAAAAACAATATTCTCAAATATTTTACAACACACTTATGTATGTACTGTCTGTAGTAAGTGTAACACTGAACAAAAAAGGCCTAAGTCATTATGATGAACAGATGAATGGAGAAGAAGTGTTTTCCATTCATCATAGTGTTTTACATTGAGCACATCAGTGTTCAAACTGTTCTTATGAATGTCTATTCATATGATGGTTTGTGTGTGTCATTTGAAAACAAAATACCATTTTGAGAAGAAATAACATTGTTTTGAATGTAAAGTTTCATTTTGCAGGAGAATTGAGGGGTTTTGTCCATTGTGTGTGTGTTTTTGGATTTGTGTGTAGAGTTCTGAGAGTATGAGGCTTGCTTTCAGAAAATGTGACACACTGCATCACACTGGTGTAAAGCGTGGGATGCAGTGGTGTAAAGCGTGGGATGCAGTGGTGTAAAGCGTCAGATGCAGTGATGTAAATCTTGAGATGCAGTGATGTAAAAGCATGGGATGCAGTGGTGTAAAGCGTGGGATGCAGTGGTGTAAAGCGTGGGATGCAGTGGTGTAAAGCGTGGGATGCAGTGGTGTAAAGCGTGGGATGCAGTGGTGTAAAGAGCGGGATGCAGCGGTGTAAAGCGTGGGATGCAGCGGTGTAAAGCGCGGGATGCAGTGATGTAAAGCGTGGGATGCAGTGGTGTAAAGCGTGGGATGCAGTGATGTAAAGTGTGGGATGCAGTGGTGTAAAGCGTGGGATGGAGTGGTGTAAGGCGTGGGATGCTGTGGTGTAAAGCGTGGGATGCAGTGGTGTAAAGCGTGTGATGCAGTGGTGTAAAGCATCAGATGCAGTGGTGTAAAGCGTGGGATGCAGTGTTGTAAAGCGTGGGATGCAGTGGTGTAAAGTGTGGGATGCAGTGGTGTAAAGCGCGGGATGCAGTGGTGTAAAGCGTGGGATGCAGTGGTGTAAAGCGTGGGATGCAGTAAAGCGTGGGATGCAGTGGTGTAAAGCGTGGGATGCAGTGGTGTAAAGTGTGGGATGCAGTGGTGTAAAGCGTGGGATGCAGTGGTGTAAAGCGTTGGATGCTGTAGTGTAAAGCGTGGGATGGAGTGGTGTAAAGCGTGGGATGCTGTGGTGTAAAGCGTGGGATGCTGTGGTGTAAAGCGTGGGATGCAGTGGTGTAAAGCGTGGGATGCTGTGGTGTAAAGCGTGGGATGCTGTGGTGTAAAGCGTGGGATGCAGTGGTGTAAAGTGTGGGATGCAGTGGTGTAAAACAAGGGATGCTGTGGTGTAAATCGTGGGATGCAGTGGTGTAAAGCGTGGGATGCAGTGGTGTAAAGCGTGGGATGCAGTGGTGTAAAGCGTGGGATGCAGTGGTGTAAAGTGTGGGATGCAGTGGTGTAAAGCGTGAGATGCAGTGGTGTAAAGCGTCGGATGCAGTGGTGTAAACCGTGGGATGCAGCGGTGTAAAGCGTGGGATGCTGTGGTGTAAACCATGGGATGCAGTGGTGTAAAGCGTGGGATGCAGTAGTGTAAAGCGTGGGATGCAGTGGTGTAAAGCGTGGGATGCAGTGGTGTAAAGCGTCGGATGCAGTGGTGTAAAGCGTGGGATGCAGCGGTGTAAAGCGTGGGATGCAGCGGTGTAAAGCGCGGGATGCAGTGATGTAAAGCGTGGGATGCAGTGGTGTAAAGCGTGGGATGCAGTGATGTAAAGCGTGGGATGCAGTGGTGTAAAGCGTGGGATGGAGTGGTGTAAGGCGTGGGATGCTGTGGTGTAAAGCGTGGGATGCAGTGGTGTAAAGCGTGTGATGCAGTGGTGTAAAGCATCAGATGCAGTGGTGTAAAGCGTGGGATGCAGTGTTGTAAAGCGTGGGATGCAG
This sequence comes from Scardinius erythrophthalmus, assembly GCF_964197995.2. Taxonomy (NCBI): domain Eukaryota; kingdom Metazoa; phylum Chordata; class Actinopteri; order Cypriniformes; family Leuciscidae; genus Scardinius; species Scardinius erythrophthalmus. Next base: position 38,751,696 of record NC_138233.1, read on the forward strand.
TGGTGTAAAGTGTGGGATGCAGTGGTGTAAAGCGCGGGATGCAGTGGTGTAAAGCGTGGGATGCAGTGGTGTAAAGCGTGGGATGCAGTAAAGCGTGGGATGCAGTGGTGTAAAGCGTGGGATGCAGTGGTGTAAAGTGTGGGATGCAGTGGTGTAAAGCGTGGGATGCAGTGGTGTAAAGCGTTGGATGCTGTGGTGTAAAGCGTGGGATGGAGTGGTGTAAAGCGTGGGATGCTGTGGTGTAAAGCGTGGGATGCTGTGGTGTAAAGCGTGGGATGCAGTGGTGTAAAGCGTGGGATGCTGTGGTGTAAAGCGTGGGATGCTGTGGTGTAAAGCGTGGGATGCAGTGGTGTAAAGTGTGGGATGCAGTGGTGTAAAACAAGGGATGCTGTGGTGTAAATCGTGGGATGCAGTGGTGTAAAGCGTGGGATGCAGTGGTGTAAAGCGTGGGATGCAGTGGTGTAAAGCGTGGGATGCAGTGGTGTAAAGTGTGGGATGCAGTGGTGTAAAGCGTGAGATGCAGTGGTGTAAAGCGTCGGATGCAGTGGTGTAAACCGTGGGATGCAGCGGTGTAAAGCGTGGGATGCTGTGGTGTAAACCATGGGATGCAGTGGTGTAAAGCGTGGGATGCAGTAGTGTAAAGCGTGGGATGCAGTGGTGTAAAGCGTGGGATGCAGTGGTGTAAAGCGTCGGATGCAGTGGTGTAAAGCGTGGGATGCAGTGGTGTAAAGCGTGAGATGCAGTGGTGTAAAGCGTCGGATGCAGTGGTGTAAAGCGTCGGATGCAGTGGTGTAAAGCGTCGGATGCTGTGGTGTAAAGCGTGAGATGCAGTGGTGTAAAGCGTCGGATGCAGTGGTGTAAACCGTGGGATGCAGCGGTGTAAAGCGTGGGATGCTGTGGTGTAAACCATGGGATGCAGTGGTGTAAAGCGTGGGATGCAGTAGTGTAAAGCGTGGGATGCAGTGGTGTAAAGCGTTGGATGCAGTGGTGTAAAGCGTGGGATGCAGTGGTGTAAAGCGTGAGATGCAGTGGTGTAAAGCGTCGGATGCAGTGGTGTAAAGCGTCGGATGCTGTGGTGTAAAGCGTGAGATGCAGTGGTGTAAAGCGTGGGATGCAGTGGTGTAAAGCGTCGGATACAGTGGTGTAAACATAGACTGTAAAAAAATATGGACGTAGTGTCCGTGACGTCACCCGTAGGTTTCTGAAGAGCATTTTTGAAGCCTAAAGTGGGCGGAGCCGGCCGTCGCCATCTTGGCCTTGCGTCACTCCCGGATAACAGAAAATGGACAAACAGGCGGGGCGTGAGTGGAGCTGAGGAGCGGAGCCTGGCCTGGCTATCTGAAATCACCTAGCTCGACGTGATCGAGTTAGCTGATGATGTAAAGCCAATTAAACGTTCATATTTTTGCCCTTCGAAATATTATAATAGTTAAAAGACATGGCTACAAGTGAGACTGTGTATTACTTCGAGAGTGTTTGTGTACGACAGTGATTTATGTGCATACATGTCCGTCACTCTTTCATGGTCCGTCAGCGCGGCATTGCTCAAGTTCGTAGAGAGCTTATTCAGTCCATTTTAAATTCTGATGTTGGCCGTCTCTCAAATGGGTTATGGTTTAACCGTTAAACCATAGATATATTGCCTTTGAAGTGCAAGTAAATGCGCTAGAAAATCCGCGCTCATTCACGGACGGAGAAAGCGCCGACGCCTGCATTATTTCATCTGACGGTACATAAGCATATTATAATCCATCTGTTCCATGGGAGCAGAACGAACGAGCATTTATTGACGTTTTAAATTTGAAAACCCCAAAAAGCAACGAAATTGTCAGACATCCATTAGTGCATGTTCACAGAGGAAAACAACTGAAATACAGCACTGGTTTTTCTCTCGAACGATAACGACGGAATCCAAAGACGTGAGCTTTGTAACGTTACCCAAGTATTAAAATTGTATGAAATGATAATCCCGAAAAAAAGCACAAACACTGCAGAGATTTCAAGTTCAGCAGCTAACATTGCTGAGGTGAAGTGACGGCTAGCAACAGCAGACAAACGGCTAGCACTGACAGCGGCAATCCATCTGTCACTCAAGTGGCTTGGCCACACCCTTAAATTTAAATATTAATCAACTAAACGGACGAGTTATAAAATAATTCACCCCCCTCACAGTTGTTATGAAGGGCAAAATTAGCTGTATAGACCAAATCCACATACAGACACCAGGCTTTAAACATGTTTTTTTCTGCTGTAAAGTTGGTCATTTTAACATGGGGGAGATACAGATTTGACTCACTTCTGACAACAGCCTCAAGCGGCCAGTCAACGAATTACAGTTTAACTCACTTCCGTGTTGGTTTCAAGAGAGAGACGGGGAGGTTGCCGCTTGGGTGTAAAGCGCGGGATGCAGTGATGTAAAGCGTGGGATGCAGTGGTGTAAAGCGTGAGATGCAGTGGTGTAAACCGTGGGATGCAGCGGTGTAAAGCGTGGGATGCAGTGGTGTAAAGCGTCAGATTCAGTGGTGTAAAGCGTCAGATGCAGTGGTGTAAAGCGTCGGATGCAGTGGTGTAAAGCGTGGGATGCAGTGGTGTAAAGCGTGGGATGCAGTGGTGTAAAGCGTGAGATGCAGTGGTGTAAAGCTGAGAATATGAGGCATGCTTTCAGAAAATGTGTGTAAACAATCGAGAAAAACTGTAAAATATGACCACGGGGAAAAATAAAATAAAACTGGCACAATGAAGCATTTAAAAAATCTAACCCTTCATAACAACAAACTCCCAAAACGAGGCAGAAACGCAGAAGAACATTTATTAAATTTAAGAGCACTAAACTAAGCTCTGTCTACATCGTCTTCTGTGTATCAGAATAATCCATTGTGTCATCACGTTTATGATCAGTACAGCAGTATCAGTGTTCTTATTTGCACATTTTCATTTGAAGAAGATGTGACTAATTTTGTGCGCGTACACAGTGCTGGATCATGTTTAGTGCACTAGACTAGAGTATATAAGATACACTATATTGCCAAAAGTATTGGGACACCCCTCCAGATCATTGAATTCAGATGTTCCAATCACTTCCATGGCCACAGTTGTATAAAATCAACCACTAGGCATGCAGATGCTTCTACAAACATTTGTGAAAGACTGGGTAAGGAGCTCAGTGAATTCAAGCATGGAGCCGTGATAGGCTGACACCTGTGCAATAAGTCCATTCGTGCAATTTCCTCACTACATATTCCACGGTCACCTGTTAGTGGTATTATAACAAAGTGCAAGCAATTGGGAACAACAGCAACTCAGCCACGAAGTGTTAAGCCACGTAAAATCCCTGAGCGGGTCAGCGCATGCTGAGGCTCACAGTGTGCAGAAGTCGCCAAATTTCTGCAGTCAATAGCTACAGACCTCCAAACTTTGTGTGGCCTTCAGATTAGCTCAAGAACAGTGCGAGAGCTTCGTGGAATGGGTTTCCATGGTCGAGCATCTGCATCCAAGCCTTACATCTCCATGTGCAATGCAAAGCGAGTGGTGTAAAGCATGGGATGCAGTGGTGTAAAGCGTGGGATGCAGTGGTATAAAGCGTGGGATGCAGTGGTGTAAAGCGTGTGATGCAGTGGTGTAAAGCGTGGGATGCAGTGGTGCAAAGCGTGTGATGCAGTGGTGTAAAGCGTCAGATGCAGTGATGTAAATCTTGAGATGCAGTGGTGTAAAGCGTGGGATGCAGTAGTGTAAAGCGTGGGATGCAGTGGTGTAAAGCGCGGGATGCAGTGGTGTAAAGCGTGGGATGCAGTGGTGTAAAGCGTGGGATGCAGTGGTGTAAAGCGTGGGATGCAGTGGTGTAAAGCGTCAGATGCAGTGATGTAAGCAGTGGTGTAAAGCGTGGGATGCAGTGGTGTAAAGCGTGGGATGCAGTGGTGTAAAGTGTGGGATGCAGTGGTGTAAAGTGTGGGATGCAGTGGTGTAAAGCGTGGGATGCAGTGGTGTAAAAGCGTGGGATGCAGTGGTGTAAAGCGTGGGATGCAGTGGTGTAAAGCGTGTGATGCAGTGGTGTAAAGCGTGGGATGCAGTGGTGTAAAGCGCGGGATGCAGTGGTGTAAAGCGTGGGATGCAGCGGTGTAAAGCGTGGGATGGAGTGGTGTAAAGCGTGGGATGCTGTGGTGTAAAGCGTGGGATGCAGTGGTGTAAAGCGTGTGATGCAGTGGTGTAAAGCGTCAGATGCAGTGGTGTAAAGCGTGGGATGCAGTGGTGTAAAGCGCGGGATGCAGTGATGTAAAGCGTGGGATGCAGTGGTGTAAAGCGTGGGATGGAGTGGTGTAAAGCGTGGGATGCTGTGGTGTAAAGCGTGGGATGCAGCGGTGTAAAGCGTCAGATGCAGTGGTGTAAAGCGTGGGATGCGGTGGTGTAAAGCGTGGGATGCAGCGGTGTAAAGCGTGGGATGCAGCGGTGTAAAGCGTGGGATGCGGTGGTGTAAAGAGTGGGTTGCAGTGGTGTAAAGCGTGGGATGCAGTGGTGTAAAGCGTGGAATGCTGTGGTGTAAAGCGTGGGATGGAGTGGTGTAAAGCGTGGGATGCTGTGGTGTAAAGAGTGGGATGCTGTGGTGTAAAGCGTGGGATGCAGTGGTGTAAAACGTGGGATGCTGTGGTGTAAATCGTGGGATGCAGTGGTGTAAAGCGTGGGATGCATTAGTGTAAAGCGTGGGATGCAGTGGTGTAAAGCGTGGGATGCAGTGGTGTAAAGCGTGGGATGCTGTGGTGTAAAGCGTCGGATGCAGTGGTGTAAAGTGTGGGATGCAGTGGTGTAAAGCGTGGGATGCAGTGGTGTAAAGCGTCGGATGCAGTGGTGTAAACCGTGAGATGCAGTGGTGTAAAGCGTCGGATGCAGTGGTGTAAACCGTGGGATGCAGCGGTGTAAAGCGTGGGATGCTGTGGTGTAAATCATGGGATGCAGTGGTGTAAAGCGTGGGATGCAGTAGTGTAAAGCGTGGGATGCAGTGGTGTAAAGCGTGGGATGCAGTGGTGTAAAGCGTGGGATGCAGTGGTGTAAAGCGTGGGATGCAGTGGTGTAAAGCGTTGGATGCAGTGGTGTAAAGCGTGGGATGCAGTGGTGTAAAGCGTCGGATGCAGTGGTGTAAAGTGTGGGATACAGTTGTGTAAAGCATGTCGTCACTGGACTCTAGAGCAGTGGAGACGTGTTCTCTGGAGTGACGAACCACACTTCTGGCAATCTGATGGACGAGTCTGGGTTTGGCGGTTGCCAGGAGAACGGTACTTGCCTGACTGCATTGTGCCAAGTGTAAAGATTTGTGGAGGGGGGGTTACTGTGTGGGGTTGTTTTTCAGGGGTTGGGCTTGGCCCCTTAGTTCCAGTGAAATGAATTCCCAATGCTTCAGCATACTAAGACATTTTAAACAATTTCATGCTCCCAACTTTGTGGAAACAGTTTGGGTTTGGCCCCTTCCTGTTCTAACATGACCTCAACCCGTAGAACACCTTTGGGATGAATTAGAGCGGAGACTGTGAGCCATCTATCACTCGGTCTCCTCTCCACCAATAAGTTTTCTTTTAAACTAATTTTGTGAACATGCAGAATAAAATAAAAAAAACTTCATAAAACCTGCCAAAAGGCTTCCACCTTCATACACACACATTTTTTTTTATGTGCAGTTCATGTAATTTTGTATAAGATTACTAAAGCAAATAATCTTTCCTTCTTCTCACACCATGTGCTCCTGTGACCATGTGTCAGAAAATGACGTTCCACCTTCAAGTGGTACCTTAATAGTGACTCCCAAACCTTATTGGACTGTTCTTTGATACTTTTTCAAACATTCTAACTGATTACAATCATTTCACGAGTTCACACTTACATATAATTGAATGGGTAAGTTTAATGCGTATATGGCGTGCTGTCCGGAGGGAGGGCTCCGAGCTCGGAGTTCAGCCCGAACCCAGAGTACTCCCCCCGTATGTAAGTGTTTAGTACTAGAAGTGTGGAGAAGGGGTGGTGGAAGGATGCTGCAAAAAACTGTCAATGGAATGAGGTGAGACTGCTGAGTATTTATACCTCTCACCATTGATTGCTGAGTGCTTTCCACTTGTGTTAATTATCCGAACGTGCTCCTCCCGAACCTTGTTAATAAAACATCATTTCACGAGTTCACACTTACATATAATTGAATGGGTAAGTTTAATGCGTATATGGCGTGCTGTCCGGAGGGAGGGCTCCGAGCTCGGAGTTCAGCCCGAACCCAGAGTACTCCCCCCAAAGCTAAAGCAGAGGACAGCCGCCGGACTAAAGATCCCCCAAATGAGTGCCGAGTTGGCGGGCTGGTATCTCAAGAAGGCCTGGATGCTTGACCGGGAAGGCCCGTAATGGTGGCCGGCCCGTTTGGCCAAACCCTGCCCGGCTGACGTCCCCTGTTGGTCTGTAAACGGGGAGCAGTTGTAGTTTACAGAAACAGGAAGGTGGGTGCTTGCCTCTGAGATTTCCTCACACTGCGTCGCTGGAAGAAAAGAGAAAACATTAGTACTCTACTGGGAAAGTTCTCACTCCGTCCACTGTGAGACCAATGCTCGCTGGACGGAAAGGAAACAGGGAAGTGAGTGCTTGCCCAGGAGATTTTCTCACACTGCATCATTGGATGAAAGAGAAAACGTAAGTGCTCCACTGGGAAAGTTCTCACTCCGTCCGCTGTGAGACCAATGCTCGCTGGACGGAAAGGAAACAGGAAAGTGAGTGCTTGCCCAGGAGTTTCTCATACTGCATCGCTGGATGAAAGAGAAAATGTAAGTGCTCCACTGGGAAGTTCTCACTCTGTCCGCTGTGAGACCAGTGCTCGCTGGACAGAAAGAGGAGACAGTAAAGAAGAGAAAGAGTTTTTTTTTCTTTTCTTTTTTTTCTACTCAATGACGGTTTGGTGAGCTTTTTAAATATGGAACCGGTTGGTCCTGATGTAGCTTTGGAAAGCATCGGAGGACCATCTCCCAAGGGCTTGAATCTGCTGTTGGGAGAGGCCTTTTTGGGCTGCTGAAGTTGCTGCCCCGATGCGGAATGAGTGACTTGAAAAATTCTTGCTGGAACGCCTGACTGTTGGAGAACGGATTGAGGTGTTTCTGGAACCAAAAACGTGTCACGGGTTTTTTGGATTCATCTAAGAACAGGGGTTCCAGAGGAGATTTAGCCTGAGAACTTCTCCATTGCAGATATGCCAGAATTGACTGGTATGGTTGGATTTGCGAAGCGAGGTTAAAAATGTAGATGAAGTGACCTTTTTTGGTTTGGTCAGTCTTACTTTGTTTAATCAAGTATTATGAGAGACATCACTGCTGTGGCAGTGGAGACATTAGCCAGAGTAAAAGAGCTCCAGTGGGAGCATAGGAGACATCACTGCTGTGGCAGTGGAGAAGATTAGCCAGAGAAACAGAGTTCTAGTGAGAGCGGAGGAGACATTAATGTTGCAATATTAGAGAAATTACCAGAGAAATTGAGCTCCTCCAGGACCAGAGGAGACATCACTGCTGCAGCAGTGAATAAACTTACCTGGAGAAACTGAGCTCCTGCGGTGTGTGGCTGAACAAAGAGAGGAGGAGAGTGGGGCTTAGCGGACCGACGCTCGTCTTCTTGCGCTTAGATCAAAGACGCGAGAAAAAGGAGGCGAGATGAAATGCACATTGAAGTTTAAATGACCGAGCAATGATAACAGTTTGCGTTTAGAACAATTTTGATTATCTGAAGTTTATTTAGTTAAGTACAAAAGAGACTGTTAATGGTAAAAGACGAAGCTTGCATAAATGTAGGCATCTTGTATTTATTTAACTGTTTCAATTAAGGATTACTAATCTCTTGGCATGAAACACATTGCTTGTATAGCTTTTTTTTTTTTTTTTTTTTTTTTTTACGAGATTTTGCAGATAAATTGCAGGACAGTGTTAACGATAGGTTCTTAATGATTCTGTGAACAATCTGCACGTAACGTGCGACCTACTGTATGACAGTAAATCATTTGTACGGAAACAATTTAAAACGTGCATTCCCCCGATCAAATTTGTATACAGATGGCATGACTGGCTCGTGACTCAAACAACTGAAGCAATGTCAAGCTCAACCAAGACAGACACGAAAAGGGGCCGAGCTGAGCACTCACTGAGTTGACCCGGCAAACGTTGAGTATGGACTGGCCGGAACTCAATCTGCGGCGCGGCACGGCGCGGCTTACTTTAGGGCCAGCTGTGGCGGCCTGGCGAAGGAGGAAGACCCTTTCCCTCGCTTGAAGAGGGCGGCATTGCCTTACTAACCATTTCTCTAATGGCGGGAATTGTTGTATGGACCGGTGTAGAGAAATACGCGGAAGGAGATCGCGGATGTTTCGCCCGCGGTTATGATCCCTTTTGTTAAGCCTGACGCCCGCGATGTTGGTCAGAGGATTGCGGCAGAGGTTCTTCAAAGACGAGAGATTATTCATCGGACGGGAATTGCTTGATTCGGACCTGTTAGGACGATACTGTCTGGCTACATGCTGCAAAAAACTGTCAATGGAATGAGGTGAGACTGCTGAGTATTTATACCTCTCACCATTGATTGCTGAGTGCTTTCCACTTGTGTTAATTATCTGAACGTGCTCCTCCCGAACCTTGTTAATAAAACATCATTTAAACAAACATGTACATAGGCTTAATTAAATTTTCCGCTGTGTGCTGTAGAGATAATAAACAGCTGCCTGACTTTTCCATTTGTTGACATGACATGGTTAGACTCAGATGGTAAATAAAATAAATATATATTAAGCTGGGTGTCCACCCTAGAGATTACTATATTTATAATGAAACCATCATATTTCAAAAATACGATATTAATCTTATCATATAATAAAATATATTTTATTGTTGCTACTGTAAATCTATATTAAATTATTATGGGATCACATATGATTCCAGAATCGTTACTTTTCAAAATAATTTTGTTTCTGTATTTTTTTTAAATATATTTTTTATATTAACGTTATTAATGACAGTATATTTATTGAACAAAGATAAATATTTTTATCTTTCAAAATAAAATAAAAAAATAAAAAATAAACAGATAATAGAATAAACTTTTCTAAAGTGGTTTTGAAAAAGTATTATCTTAGACATTACTAAAAACATATTATTATATTATTATTTTTTTATTTTTATTTTTTATTTGTTTTTTAAATAAAAGCTTTCATCAGAGGGGTCCAAGACCCCAGGACTTTATATATTTATATATATTTATATGTGTGTGTGTGTGTGTGTGTGTGTGTGTGTGTGTGTGTGTGTGTGTGTGTGTGTGAATTCGAGGAGTTTTTTGGTTGTTTTTTTTCAGCTTTTTGAATGTTGAAGTACAATAAAGGCATAGGCTATACATATTTTATGTGGATAAAGACATATTTTGTACTTGACGACACATGTCCTTATAAGGCCTAGAAAATATGTTGTTTTAACAACATAACATCTCGTTATTACAAGAAAAATATGAATCTAGTGGCAAGAGAACATGAAATATCATGTTATATTATTTATTTCCACAAGAGGTCAGCAAAGACACCCAATGTAAGATATTTTGATCGAATCCAAAGAAGTGAAGAGACTCCAGCAGTTGAAGGACAAAAGAAGTCGCAGGAAGGAGAGGAAACCAAGCCATGACTCCAACCCGCCATCCAGCTTTGTCTGTCTAAATTGCGGCAGAGACTGCCATGCACGGATAGGACTACTGAGCCACTCCAGATGTTGCCAACAACAAAATTGACTGAAAAAGATAAAGAAGGCGCAGCCATTGTCTTTCGAGACAGAGGGGGCCTACTAAGTTGAAAGAATGTGAGGAACGTGCTTACTATTTTTTATTAAATCTAGTAATTTATCTAGTAATAATTTGATCTAGTAATAGTACATTTAATCTAGTAATAGTAAAGGTAAATAAAATAAAAGGTAACAAAACAATCTAAAAAAAAAAATATATATATAGAAAAAATATTATCAAAATTAAATAAAATAAGCTTGCTGGACCCCCCCCCCCAATTTTGGCCTGCGAGGGAAGGATTTGTTAAAGGACACGAGGGAAGGATGGGGGTTAAGCTAAAGTATTTCTATCAATAATGTGTGTCTTTTGCCCCGTGCTGGTTTTTACCCCGTGTGTCTGTGGGGTAAAAGGCCCTCCATGCCCACATCATACATATAAGATCTTTAAACAAAACAAAACACTTTTGAGATTTATTTTCACATGAAATATTTTGCTCCATCAATGTTCAGCACAAACACATATTTTTATGCAATCATACACTATGTTAGTCTCAAAATGACGAGGCTTAGATGTTATTGTTGATTTTTATTAGTTTATTTAAAAAGCATTTTTCAATACTGAAGCCACATTTTCAAAACTCTTCATACAGTCTGCATTAGCAATCCCTCACCTCCTGAATCTCACCTCCAAAACTCACTCACACCAACAAAACACTTCATACATGTCTCAAAATTGTTGTTAAAATCGAAAGAATATTGCTATGAAAATAATCCAAAGAACACGAAAAAAAATGGGGAACTATTGTTTTGTAATTTATGTTACAGCCTGACCTAGACCAGGAACCGCAACACATTGTAGGATAAAAAATGAAGACTAATTTATTAATAAAAAATAAATAAAAATTAATTATTTTTTTTCCCAATATCTTTACAAATAGGAATGTATTTGTCAAAAATAAAAAGACAACAATTCCTGAAGAAATAATAATTACACAAAAAAAAAAAAAAAAAAAAAAAACATCAGCAACATGTATAGTATAATCAGGTATGTGCAGGACTGGAGTCCCAGCTGTTTCAGGAGTCTTTCTGCGTAGAGTTTGTATGTTTTCTCCGTGTTGATGTTGGTTTCTTCTCGGTTTACCCCACAATCCAGAGACATACAGGACAGGTGAATTGGAGATTTTAGATGTGAGTGTGTCATCCCTGTGATGGACCGGCCATTTGACCAGGGTGTTTTACTGCCTTTGACCCGAGACACTGGTGTAAGACTGGAAAAACTGGAAGACACAGAGCAATCTGGCCAAGAGAGGACTGCTCTCTGAGAAAACGAAGGAAATTAACATTTGAACTCTGAGCATCCCCACCCAAGAGTCAATCACCTCAGTATCGTCTTAATCTACATCTCCTTCCCTTCACCTCCTCTTCCCCCATCTCTTCTCTCTCTCATGCGGAGATCAACTGAAATTTACCCAAAACTCTTGATGTGAACAATTATCATTCAACACTATACATGTTTAGTATCATTCAAAATGGTTCTTGCTGAAGCTCAACCATGCTGTGTAACATACAAGAATGAGCCTCAATGGTCCTGGAGAAAGCTCAGACGTGCTACATAACATGAGAATGAACTTCATTGATTCTTGAGAAAGCTTGGACTTGATGGGTAACACGAGAATGAACCTCATTGTTTTTTGTTGAAGCTCAGACTCGCTGCGTAACACACGAGAATGAACATCATTGGTTCTTGAGAAAGCTCAGACTCGCTGCGTAACATGAGAATGAACCTCATTGGTTCTTGAGAAAGCTCGGACTTGATGCGTAACACGAGAATGAACCTCATTGGTTCTTGAGGAAGCTTGGACTTGATGCGTAACACGAGAATGAACCTCATTGGTTCTTGAGAAAGCTTGGACTTGATGCGTAACACGAGAATGAACCTCATTGGTTCTTGAGGAAGCTCAGACTCGCTGCGTAACATGAGAAATGAACCTCATTGGTTCTTGAGAAAGCTCTGACTTGATGAGTAACACAAGAATTAACCTCATTGGTTCTTGAGAAAGCTCAGACTCGCTGCGTAACATGAGAATGAACCTCATTGGTTCTTGAGAAAGCTCGGACTTGATGCGTAACACGAGAATGAACCTCATTGGTTCTTGAGAAAGCTCAGACTTGATGCGTAACATGAGAATGAACATCATTGGTTCTTGAGAAATCTCGGACTTGATGCGTAACACAAGAATGAACCTCATTGGTTCTTGAGAAAGCTCAGACTCGCTGCGTAACATGAGAATGAACATCATTGGTTCTTCAGAAAGCTCAGACTTGATGCGTAACACGACAATGAACCTCAATGGCTCTTGAGGAAGCTCAGACTTGTTGCATAACACGAGAATGAACCTCATTGGTTCTTGAGAAAGCTCGGACTTGTTGCATAACACGAGAATGAACCTCATTGGTTCTTGAGAAAGCTCGGACTTGTTGCATAACACGAGAATGAACCTCATTGGTTCTTGAGGAAGCTCAGACTTGTTGCATAACACGAAAATGAACCTCATTGGTTCTTGAGAAAGCTCGGACTTGATGAGTAACACACGAGAATGAACCTCATTGGTTCTTGAGAAAGCTTAGACTTGTTGCATAACACGAGAATGAACCTCATTGGTTCTTGAGAAAGCTTAGACTTGTTGCATAACACGAGAATGAACCTCATTGGTTTTTGAGAAAGCTCGGACTTGATACGTAACATGAGAATGAACCTCATTGGTTCTTGAGAAAGCTCAGACTTGATGCGTAACACACGAGATTGAACATCATTGGTTCTTGAGGAAGCTCGGACTTGATGCATAACACGAGAATGAACCTCATTGGTTCTCGAGAAAGCTCGGACTTGTTGCATAACACGAGAATGAACCTCATTGGTTCTTGAGAAAGCTCAGACTTGATGCGTAACACACGAGATTGAACATCATTGGTTCTTGAGGAAGCTCGGACTTGATGCGTAACACATGAGGATGAACATCATTGGTTCTTGAGAAAGCTCGGACTTGATGCGTAACACACGAGATTGAACATCATTGGTTCTTGAGGAAGCTCGGACTTGATGAGTAACACACGAGAATGAACCTCATTGGTTCTTGAGAAAGCTCAGACTTGTTGCATAACACGAGAATGAACCTCATTGGTTCTCGAGAAAGCTCAGACTTGATGCGTAACACATGAGGATGAACATCATTGGTTCTTGAGGAAGCTCGGACTTGTTGCGTAACACACGAGATTGAACATCATTGGTTCTTGAGAAAGCTCAGACTCGCTGGGTAACATGAGAATGAACCTCATTGGTTTTTGAGAAAGCTCAGACTCTCTGTGTAACACACGAGAATGAACCTCATTGGTTCTTGAGAAAGCTTGGACTTGATGGGTAACACGAGAATGAACCTCATTGGTTCTTGAGAAAGCTCGGACTTGATGCGTAACATGAGAATGAACATCACTGGTTCTTGAGGAAGCTCAGACTTGCTGCGTAACACACTAAAATGAACCTCATTAGTTCTTAAGAAAGCTCGGACTTGATGCGTAACACACGAGATTGAACATCATTGGTTCTTGAGGAAGCTCGGACTTGATGCATAACACGAGAATGAACCTCATTGGTTCTCGAGAAAGCTCGGACTTGTTGCATAACACGAGAATGAACCTCATTGGTTCTTGAGAAAGCTCAGACTTGATGCGTAACACACGAGATTGAACATTATTGGTTCTTGAGGAAGCTCGGACTTGATGCGTAACACATGAGGATGAACATCATTGGTTCTTGAGAAAGCTCGGACTTGATGCGTAACACACGAGATTGAACCTCATTGGTTCTTGAGAAAGCTTAGACTTGTTGCATAACACGAGAATGAACCTCATTGGTTCTTGAGAAAGCTTAGACTTGTTGCATAACACGAGAATGAACCTCATTGGTTCTTGAGAAAGCTTAGACTTGTTGCATAACACGAGAATGAACCTCATTGGTTTTTGAGAAAGATCGGAATTGTTGCATAACACGAGAATGAACATCACTGGTTCTTGAGAAAGCTCAGACTTGTTGCATAACACAAGAATGAACATCATTGGATCTTGAGGAAGCTCAGACTTGCTGCGTAACACACTAAAATGAACCTCATTTGTTCTTAAGAAAGCTCGGACTTGATGCGTAACACACGAGATTGAACATCATTGGTTCTTGAGGAAGCTCGGACTTGATGCATAACACGAGAATGAACCTCATTGGTTCTCGAGAAAGCTCGGACTTGTTGCATAACACGAGAATGAACCTCATTGGTTCTTGAGAAAGCTCAGACTTGATGCGTAACACACGAGATTGAACATCATTGGTTCTTGAGGAAGCTCGGACTTGATGCGTAACACATGAGGATGAACATCATTGGTTCTTGAGAAAGCTTGGACTTGATGCGTAACACACGAGATTGAACATCATTGGTTCTTGAGGAAGCTCGGACTTGATGAGTAACACACGAGAATGAACCTCATTGGTTCTTGAGAAAGCTCAGACTTGTTGCATAACACGAGAATGAACCTCATTGGTTCTCGAGAAAGCTCAGACTTGATGCGTAACACATGAGGATGAACATCATTGGTTCTTGAGGAAGCTCGGACTTGTTGCGTAACACACGAGATTGAACATCATTGGTTCTTGAGAAAGCTCAGACTCGCTGGGTAACATGAGAATGAACCTCATTGGTTTTTGAGAAAGCTCAGACTCTCTGTGTAACACACGAGAATGAACCTCATTGGTTCTTGAGAAAGCTTGGACTTGATGGGTAACACGAGAATGAACCTCATTGGTTCTTGAGAAAGCTCGGACTTGATGCGTAACATGAGAATGAACATCACTGGTTCTTGAGAAAGCTCGGACTTGATGCGTAACATGAGAATGAACCTCATTGGTTCTTGAGAAAGCTCAGACTCGCTGCGTAACATGAGAATGAACCTCATTGGTTCTTGAGAAAGCTCGGACTTGATGCGTAACATGAGAATGAACCTCATTGGTTCTTGAGAAAGCTCGGATTTGATGCGTAACACGAGAATGAACCTCATTGGTTCTTGAGGAAGCTCAGACTCGCTGCGTAGCACACGAGAATGAACCTCATTGGTTCTTGAGAAAGCTCAGACTTGATGCGTAACACGAGAATGAACCTCATTGGTTTTTGTTGAAGCTCAGACTCGCTGCGTAACACACGAGAATGAACCTCATTGGTTCTTGAGAAAGCTCAGACTTGATGGGTAACACGAGAATGAACCTCATTGGTTCTTGAGAAAGCTCAGACTTGTTGCGTAACATGAGAATGAACCTCATTGGTTCTTGAGGAAGCTCGGACTCGCTGCATAACATGAGAATGAACCTCATTGGTTCTTGAGAAAGCTCAGACTCGCTGCGTAACACACGGGAATGAACCTTATTGGTTCTTGAGAAAGCTCAGACTTGCTGCATAACATGAGAATGAACCTCATTGGTTCTTGAGAAAGCTCAGACTTGTTGCGTAACATGAGAATGAACCTTATTGGTTCTTGAGAAAGCTCAGACTCTCGGTGTAACACACAAGAATGAACCTCATTGGTTCTTGAGAAAACTCAGACTCACTGCGTAACACACGAGAATGAACCTCATTGGTTCTTGAGAAAGCTCAGACTTGATGCGTAACATGAGAATGAACCTCATTGGTTCTTGAGAAAGCTCAGACTCGCTGCGTAACACACGAGAATGAACCTCATTGGTTCTTGAGAAAGCTCAGACTTGATGCGTAACATGAGAATGAACCTCATTGGTTCTTGAGAAAGCTCAGACTCGCTGCGTAACACAAGAATTAACCTTATTGGTTCTTGAGAAAGCTTAGACTCGCTGCGTAACATGAGAATGAACATCATTGGTTCTTGAGAAAGCTCAGACTTGTTGCGTAACACAAGAATGAACCGCATTGGTTCTTGAAAAAGCTCAGACTCGCTGCATAACACATGAGAATGAACATCATTGGTTCTTGAGAAAGCTCAGACTTGATGCATAAAGCACGAGAATAAACCTCAATGGTTCTTGAGAAAGCTCAGACTCGCTGCCTAACACACGAGCATGAACCTCATTGGTTCTTGAGAAAGCTCAGACGTGCTGCGTAAAACACGAGAATGAACCTCATTGGTACTTGAGAAAGCTCAGACTTGTTGCGTAACACGAGAATGAACCTCATTGGTTATTGAGAAAGCTCGGACTTGATGCGTAACACACGAGAATGAACCTCATTGGTTCTTGAGGAAGCTCGGACTCGCTGCATAACACGAGAATAAACCTCAATGGTTCTTGAGAAAGCTCAGACTCGCTGCCTAACACACGAGCATGAACCTCATTGGTTCTTGAGAAAGCTCAGACGTGCTGCGTAAAACACGAGAATGAACCTCATTGGTACTTGAGAAAGCTCAGACTTGTTGCGTAACACGAGAATGAACCTCATTGGTTATTGAGAAAGCTCGGACTTGATGCGTAACACACGAGAATGAACCTCATTGGTTCTTGAGGAAGCTCGGACTCGCTGCATAACACGAGAATGAACCTCATTGTTTCTTGAGAAAGCTCTGACTTGTTGCGTAACACAAGAATGAACCGCATTGGTTCTTGAGAAAGCTCAGACTCGCTGCGTAACACACGAGAATGAACCTCATTGGTTCTTGAGAAAGCTCAGACTTGATGCGTAACACACAAGAATGAACCTCATTGGTTCTTGAGAAAGCTCAGACTTGGTGCGTAACACAAAAGAATGAACCTCATTGGTTCTTGAGAAAGCTCAGACGTGCTGCGTAAAACACGAGAATGTACCTCATTGGTTCTTGAGAAAGCTCAGACTTGATGCGTAACACAAAAGAATGAACCTCATTGGTTCTTGAGAAAGCTCGGACTCGCTGCATAACACACAAGAATGAACCTCATTGGTTCTTGAGAAAGCTCAGACTTGATGCGTAACACACAAGAATGAACCTCATTGGTTCTTGAGAAAGCTCGGACTTGATGCGTAACACACAAGAATGAACCTCATTGGTTCTTGAGAAAGCTCAGACTTGATGCGTAACACACAAGAATGAACCTCATTGGTTCTTGAGAAAGCTCAGACGTGCTGCGTAAAACACGAGAATGTACCTCATTGGTTATTGAGAAAGCTCGGAGTTGATGCATAACACACGAGAATGAACCTCATTGGTTCTTGAGAAAGCTCAGACTTGTTGCGTAACACGAGAATGAACCTCATTGGTTCTTGAGGAAGCTCAGACTTGATGCTTCTTTTGTGTTCAGCAGAAGAAAGAAACTTGGTATAACTTTATATTAGGGTGACATAGTTACACATTTACATTTACTACAATAATAACAGTAAATTATACATAATTACAAGTAACTAACCCAAAAGCAAACCCTACCTGTAACTCTATAGTAATAAGTACAGGTTAATTAATTAAAACCTTTTAAAAATGGAAATGAGATATGTGACAGCAGAGGGAGAGAATAGTACGGAGCGTATTGAATTTGGAGGCAAGGAGCCACAGGATATTTAACACCTGTCAGACGGGCATAAGTACTCGTTACATTTGGCGTTTGCGAATAGGATTAATTTTTGCCTGTTATGTAAGTAAGTGGGGACTAAGTACTTTGAAAAATGGAAGATTTACAGAAAGAAGTGGATTTACTTAACAAAAAATGGCAAGAACAAGGTGAAGCTTTGCTACTAGCCAGAAAAGATCAACGTGAGGCCTTGGCATTAGCATAAGTTGCCACAGCAAAGTAACCCCAGCCATTTATATCCCTCGAGAGAGAAAGCTTTCTGATTTCAGTTGTATATCAGGGGAACAAGATGTGGAGAAATGGATTGATCAAGTGAGATCCACCTTCCTCTTGTCCCGCATTCCCGAGGATGATCAAGTTGAACTTCTTAAACAGCACCTTAAAGGGGAAGCTAACTGTAAAGTTGATACTGGGTGAAACGGAAAATGATCCAGAAATCATATTTGAAGTGCTCCTTGACACGTACTGTATGGCGACAGAACACCAGTTGGTACTCTACTGAGGGAGTTTTACGAAACCACTCAGAGACCAGGAGAGACGGTTAAGGCATATACTTATGCTCTTCAGGAAAAGTTGGAGAGGGTTTTGAAAAGGGACCACAATTGTGTACCTCAACCAGAAGTTGTTCTGGAGGAACTGGTTTTTAGTTTGTTTGAAAAGGACCATTAAGGAACAGAGGGGTATATCTTTCAAGGGTGTGATAGACCTGGTCAGAGGAAGGTGAAAAGAATGTGCCAGCCTTAGCTTCAAGTAGTGGGGCTATTAAAAAAACTTTTAAATACACTTTCATCTTTCCAGAGGTGAAATATCCCTTCAACTTTATACAAACACTACCATTCAAAAGTTCAAAACTTCTGCTCACCAATGCTGAATTTATTTGATCAAAAATACAGCAAAAACAGTGATGTTGTGAAATAGAAAACATTTTAAATGTAATATTTAAATACATTTTAAAATGCAGTTTATTCCTGTGATCAAAGCTGAATATTCAGCATCATTACTCAAGTCTACAGTGTTACATAATCCTTCAGAAATCATTCTAATATGATTTGCTTCTCAAGGTGAGATAAACATCAAAGATGCTTTGCTACAAGCAGGAATTGCAAGAGCTACTTGGGTATGGTGTCTATGTGATGGTACATCCACATTGTTGAGGACCCCTCTGCATCGTCAGCAGGTGTCTCAGGTTCACTAGCGTTTCGCCCCTTGACCTGTACGCTTCACCCGTGTAGCGTATACGACTCTGGGTAAATTTGAATTAGCTCAAGAATATGGGGAATTTTGGGAATATTAATATTTATGACTCATGGTCATAATTCATAAGTCGCATGCACATTTATTTTATCAATTATCGAGATTACCTTGTTCTGTAACTGATCTGACCAACATTTAATTCGTCCAGCGAAATAAATGTAAAATCATTACAGTTAAGAAGAGGTATTCACAAACTTCAAGAAAGTTTCATGTTCTGGCCACGGACATCAAACTTTCTGAGGTTATTAATTAAAACTACTCAAGTAGTCTATATATATCGAGCTTTGTAGCTTATAATTGGATCTTTTTAAGTTTCATTGACTTATAAGGTGGATTTTGCAAACACGGAGACAGTGAAAAGTATTTATGAATTTTAATAAATGCAAAACTAGAGATTATATGAGCTACGAATATAAACGTACGTAAAAATGCAAAAACAAACAAACATATAACCAAACAATAACATAAGTGATCAGAATGAAACGAAATGAAAGAAAGCGAGAAATAGAGAGAAGGGAAAATTTGTAATTATTACATACAGAAACCTTTGTTCACGAGACCCCTGGAAACAGCTTTTATCAACTCAATATACTTGCAGAATTATGTGCTCTTTCTGGTGAGGCTGAGGCAGGAAGCGGGAAGCGGACAGCGCGGACGTGTCCTGTTTCTGCTGGGTCTTCCAGTGCCGCGAAGTTTAAAAAGGCTCACTGAATGTAATATTACCGAGAAAGTCAGGTGCGTCTCCCGGGACGGGAGAGGTTTCAAATCTTGGTTGCAGAGACGGCAGGCTTTTACCTGACGCGGGGGTTTGCGTCCCAGAGGCCAAGGCAAGGCCTTTCAAGCTGGAGCAGCGCTGCACGTGGAGAAGGAGGAGGAGGTCAGGGACCGGAGAAGCGAGGAAGTGGGATCAGCGGGATCGAAGAGAGAAGAGAGGAAGAAGAGGAAACTAAAGGTTTGGACTTTTATCAGTGTCCCATGTACCGCCCCCTTGTTCGTGGAGGACGAATCGGCTGTCGAGGTTTTCCAGCGGGAAGATCCCTTTGTTCGTTTGGAACGGTCTCCTGGCTCGAGTTACAGGGGTGATTGACTTAAGCTTTTCAGTTCCAGAAATATGAAATGTGTAAACAATGTATATTACTGCATTCTGCTATTGGAATTTGGCTCTGTTATATTGAGAGAATTCCATAGACATCAGACACATCACATGAAGATTGTAGAAATGCGAAGTTACAGGAGATATGCAGAATTACACACATATAAAGTTTGATTAAACACACAATCAAGTTGTCAGTGTTTCCGTTATGGCAAGTGACGACACTTTGAGAAACATAGGAATACATATCAACATTTAGTGGCTTGTTATGTGGGGGAATATCTGTTTCAAAGTCCAGAGTGTGTGTGTGTGTGTTCTGGAATGTGACTCGCTGGCATGTCTGTTTTCCTGGGCGTAAAGTTTTATGGTCTGAGGCAGGGTTACAACAAGACACGACTGAGGAATTCCCTTCAATGAACATTTAGGATTCAAACCTATACTCTAGCAAACCACCCCTCTATTATAACACACATGCATAATGGAATTGTACATATATTTAAAATAAATATTGCTTATCCTGTGTTACACACACAAGTTGGTCTCTTGGCGTGTGTGTGTGTGTATGGGGGGGGGGGGGGTCATGAGGTTGTAAAGTCACAGGGAGTCCATGCTGAAATGGGGGTTTTAGAGGGGATTGTCCAGAACAGGGTTCCTTTTGTGACTAAAATGTCCCTCTGGGGAACAACAGATTGCAATTTTGACTGTTCATGGCAGACTTAGCGACGCCGTGGACAGACCCGTTGTCTGAAAAGACAACGAAGGATGTGTTTGGAGACAAGGAATTACTAATTGGAACAGCATGTGACCGCATGTCAGGCATTGTCGCTACACCCGAGTGCCTTTGCCTTTGCTTGCAGAGGGGTTCCAACTGTGGGCTCTCTTCAGCCACAACCATCTTGAGCTAGTCTTGGCTGCCAAAGCTATCTCCCTGGTGGCTTTCTTCAGATGTTTTGGATCCAGGCCAACCTTCTATAGGAAATAGCGCAAAGATGTTGCTGGGAAACCACGACAGCCGACTTCGATGGGAAACATGGTTGCGTGCCATCTTTTGGTAAGAGCCTCATCGATCAAGTCCTGGTACTTATCCTTCTTGATTTGATGCAAGATAGCTAGCCTGTCCTCCCATGGCGCCGTAAGTTCAGCTATTAAGATGGTCTTGATGCTTCTGGAAATCAGGACCAGATCCGGATGGAGTGAGTTCGCTGCAATGTCTTGTGAGAAGACAAGCCTACTTCCCAGGTCCACTTGCATCTCCCAGTCAAAAGCATGCTGTAGAATGGATGGCGGGTTGAAGAATTTGGGAGACAGTGGTGCCAGATTGTTGTTGGCTTTGACCCTCTGCAGATCCACCCATTTGGCAACTTATGTCAGGACCTTGTCGTGTCTCCACCTGTATCGCCCATCTCCCAGTGCTTTGGGGCATGCTATGGTTCAGTGTACATAGCACTGCTCCACATTGCTTGCCTGATGGATCTTCTTCCTTTCCCCAGATCTTAAAATTATTTGGGGTTGGCAAGAGGTCAGCTACAGCATGTACATAGTAAGAAAGTCAGCTTGTCTTGGTCGGTTTCCAGGACAGTGATCGCTCGAGTGCCTGATCCCACTGCATCCAATGCCCCTGAGAGGCATTCACACAGCGGTGTTCTTCTTCTGCCTCTCAGACCCTCTGCACCACAAGCTCTCTCTTGCCTTTGGTGTTGGCCTTGCTCCACCTCTTGGTGTTGTTATGTCCAAGTCCCAGGTGGCCTTGGCAGACCACTCCGACAATCTCCTGCTTCTTGGGGCTTCCACTTCCTGCCGCACCTGATAGACTTGCTAGCATGCTGGACTTTCCCATCCTTTGACAGGAGCAGCGTGCTGACTGCTCTTGCCTTGGTGGCCTTGTATTCTTCAGCTCCTGATGAAACAAGCAAGTGGAGCTTGGAGGTCTTGCTGTACAGGTCTTGCTCAAGAAAAATATGTACAAATTTCAGGATTCTTTGCTGATCTGAAAGTTCAAAAGAACAACATTTATCTGAAATAGAAAGATTTTGTAACATTATAAATGTCTTTACTGTCACTTATGATCAATATAAGGCATCCTTGTTGAATAAAAGTTTTTTTTTTTTTTTAAACAAGAAAACAACAACAGCATTCAAAACATCTCAGGTTACGACTGTATCCTATGTTCTCTGAGAACAGGGAACGAGACACTGCATCAGAACGCTATGGGGAAAGCTTCTGCGTGAACCGGTGTCTGAAACGCTTTAGTATTTATTTATTTTTTGTGAACTATACTTTAAATCACACTTAAAAATGTCTGAATGTCACTTTTTCATTTTCATTTGTCCTACTTTAGCAAAGGTGCTAAACTTCAGGGTGATAATTCATGACTCATAATCACTAAAGAACATCAAACACTGCTGTTGATTTTAGGAAATAATGAAATAGTGAGTTGAACTTGAGGACTTGCTGCACTGTTTTAACTGCAAAATTCTCTTCTTATGCAAAATATTATTTATAAAACTGCCAATGTCTAAATATGATTTTAGCAATCGTTATGTGAAGAATTCTAATATAAATATAAATTAATAAAGTCAGGCAAGATGCAAAAGTGCTATCCAAGTCCAAGGCAAACATTTATTTTCACATTGTCATGACAATGTTGTGATGAAATCCCTCAGTAACGATTGTACAGGTTTCAGTATTCTCACATGTCCAACAGGGCTAAAAACTGCAAACCTCAATGAACAGAAAATACAAACAACTCCTATAATACTGGAGTCCCTGAAGTTAACATTTAGATACTTTTAGGCACTATTTTGTATATTTTATTAGTGCCTCATACAAATGTTGCAGATATTTATGCATCATAAAAAAAAAAAAAAAAGAACAGCCTTGGTTTGGACGAGATCCAAATATTTGATAATATGTGTAACATTTGCACAGAACATTTTCTTTGAAGAAGCTCTGAAGAAAGTAGTTCCCCAGTAAAGCAGTTCAAAGGTGTTGAGTAAACCTACCTCTGTGTGTGTGTGTGTGTGTGTGTGTGTGTGTGTGTGTGTGTGTGTGTGTGTGTGTGTGTGTGTGTGTGTGTGTGTGTGTGTGTGTGTGTGTGATGAATCGGTGGGATGGACATCACTGATCATATCGTCAGAGAGTTGACTCTCAGGTTGGGAATAATGTTTGCACGTGGAATCATCATCCTTCTCTGCGTCCTAGGTGAGTAATATAATGATTTCATTTACAAAACAACTGATGTTAGGATGTTGGTAATTTGCCACATGAGGACCTGCGATATACACTGACACTCAGCGACAGTCTAACGTGGCTCATAATGAAGAGTTTGATTGTTTCACTAAAGTATGCACATTCTTTAGAGTCTTAATTCACCATTGCTAAAGTAAGACAAATTAACATTCAGACATTTTTAAGTGTGATTTAAGGTTTTTGTCCAAAAAACAACATTAGACCATATTGACTTTCTTTGTATGGGCCAAACAAGAAGTTAGCATGTATGTTATTTGATTTCCTATTGCCATATCATGATAAACTTTAATCTTTGTTTTTCCTTCTTGACTCAAACAGTGGCCATTTCTGATGGAGAAAGAGAGGTGAGTAAATAAAACTGTAGAATTGCTTTCCTCCAGGTGCAAATAACTCAAGTTTTTTCTCTTTTTATGTGTCAAGCCTGATTGCAAGGACTATTCTGACGCATGCCCAAGGCTGTTTAAACCCGTGTGTGGAACCGATGGAATAACATACGGCAATGAATGCGAACTGTGTGCTGCCATCAAGTGAGTTTAAAAATGCATGTATTTTAAAGGGACACTAGGCAAGTCAGGGACCGGAGAAGTGTTTTTCAAGTGTTTTTTCTCAACGAAGCTCCCTCTAGTGTCTGGTAGTAAATGCTTTCATGCAATATTATGATGTAATAAACAAACTGTTGTCCCCCCCCCCCCCCCAACCCAGCTAAGCAGAGGAACCGGCTATTTCAAAACTAGTTATGTCTACCGAGGCAAGTGAAGCAATACTTTCTTTACAACTGATGGGGATTTTTTTGTTTGTTTATTGTGTTGTCATGCATACTAGCATTTTTACCGGGAACGAACGATTTGAATGAGGCAAACTACTGCTTTCGTGTTTGTTTGTTTTTGGGAGAATGGGCATGAGCATAAATATATACACTCACCTAAAGGATTATTAGGAACACCTGTTCAATTTCTCATTAATGCAATTATCTAATCAACCAATCACATGGCAGTTGCTTCAATGCATTTAGGGGTGTGGTCCTGGTCAAGACAATCTCCTGAACTCCAAACTGAATGTCAAAATGGGAAAGAAAGGTGATTTGAGCAATTTTGAGCGTGGCATGGTTGTTGGTGCCAGACGGGCTGGTCTGAGTATTTCACAATCTGCTCAGTTACTGGGATTTTCACGCACAACCATTTCTAGGGTTTACAAAGAATGGTGTGAAAAGGGAAAAACATCCAGTATGCGGCAGTCCTGTGGGCGAAAATGCCTTATTGATGCTAGAGGTCAGAGGAGAATGGGCCGACTGATTCAAGCTGATAGAAGAGCAACTTTGACTGAAATAACCACTCATTACAACCGAGGTATGCAGCAAAGCATTTGTGAAGCCACAACACGCACAACCTTGAGGCGGATGGGCTACAACAGCAGAAGACCCTACCGGGTACCACTCATCTCCACTACAAATAGGAAAAAGAGGCTACAATTTGCACAAGCTCACCAAAATTGGACAGTTGAAGACTGGAAAAAATGTTGCCTGGTCTGATGAGTCTCGATTTCTGTTGAGACATTCAGATGGTAGAGTCAGAATTTGGCGTAAACAGAATGAGAACATGGATCCATCATGCCTTGTTACCACTGTGCAGGCTGGTGGTCGTGGTGTAATGGTGTGGGGGATGTTTTCTTGGCACACTTTAGGCCCCTTAGTGCCAATTGGGCATCGTTTAAATGCCACGGCCTACCTGAGCATTGTTTCTGACCATGTCCATCCCTTTATGACCCCCATGTACCCATCCTCTGATGGCTACTTCCAGCAGGATAATGCACCATGTCACAAAGCTCAAATCATTTCAAATTGATTTCTTGAACATGACAATTAGTTCACTGTACTAAAATGGCCCCCACAGTCACCAGATCTCAACCCAATAGAGCATCTTTGGGATGTGGTGGAACGGGAGCTTTTGTGCATCCCACAAATCTCAATCAACTGCAAGATGCTATCCTATCAATATGGGCCAACATTTCTAAAGAATGCTTTCAGCACCTTGTTGAATCAATGCCACGTAGAATTAAGGCAGTTCTGAAGGCGAAAGGGGGTCAAAAACAGTATTAGTATGGTGTTCCTAATAATCCTTTAGGTGAGTGTATATATATATATATATATATATATATATATATATATATATATATATATATATATATATATATCGGAGTGTAAATATAAATATATAATATTTGTCTAAAGTTATATTAGCAAGGTCTATAAGTTCATCTGGTAGAATGATGTTTTACCTTTGCTTGTCTAAGAAAACATCAGAACGTTTTTTCTAGCTCGTTCATGATATGTGCAACATTTTGCGCATCTGATATTGCCTATTATCAGACGCGTTGACTTAGTGACATAAAATAAAAGTGTAAGTTACACAAATAAAACCGACAGAGGAACGGGCAAACAACTACAGAAATCAAACTTGTTTGCTAATGACAATGCTAACATCAAAGTTATAGTATCTAGCATACTAGTAAGCCTGTAACAGACAGCGATCATACTAAAAACCTTTACAGACAATAGCAAACATCCTGAGGTCGCAATTACTTGAAATTTAAATATTAAACACAGTTTATTCCAAAGATACTTACAAGTGCAACAGCAAGAAGGCCAGGTCAGCATCCGTTTTGCAGGCTTCTGTTTCTTTCAGTTCTCGCCATTCTGAAAAAGCCGGTCCGATATTTACTCGAGTCTGACTTCTTGCTCGGTCAGTCTCCCGTTTCCTCTTTCGTTGGTCCTCCGACAAAGATTTCCTAGCTTTCTGCTTCTTTCATAACTCAATCTATCGTTGCCCTTTGCGTATACCTAGCCGGTACTTGAATGAGGGCGTGTACGTGTGCAGTGCCGTCAAGCAATTCGTTACATCGCGAGACATGATATCACGTGATACTTCCTGACGGCGAGGCCGCCGACCCGCCGGCCCAAAGTTGCAAGTGAGTTTTTTCCGCTATCGGGCACCAGGGGGGTGCGAAACCACCACCATTCAACCTGAAATAAGTAATATAACCATTTCACTGACTCCGAAGCTGTTCAGTTAAGGTTAAAAAGTTACCTAGTGTCCCTTTAACATAAAGTACTGTAGGTTTAAAAACAGTTTAGAGTCGGTCACTTTCAAACTTTAATCTTCAATTTAATCACTCTCTTTTTAGGGAATCAGGCACTAAAATCTTAATCCAGAATGAAGGCCTATGTTCTCTTACGAGAGATACTCTCGTACTGCGTAGAATACGCTAGGGGAAAATCCTTTTCCACAAGAATACTGAAGCCAAAAAATTATCCTTTAATTTTGTATTAATGTAAAACGCGTTGCGGCAGCATACAGACATAGGCGAGGCAGCTCGCGCGCCTATTGGCTGGGCTGCTGGCAACTGCTTAAGCCTATCGAGCGAGACCTAGAGTGACGTCAGACCCAATGAGGGCGCTTCGCGCCCTCTGCGTCACGTCCCGCCGAAACGGGCGTGGCTTAGGTCTATAAATACCGCTCGCAGGCATTATATCTCTGATTTTTCATCCTTCAGCGAAGCAACTCACATCGCTGGATCCGAGAAGAAGCCGCGCTGTTGAAGAAGCACTTCAGCGGGACGAGTCGAGAAGCTGCTGGCCGCGCCGCCTTCATCGCCTTCCTGCTGCGCTATCCGGTGCTGTATCCTTTTTTCTCTTTTACTATGCCTTGTGTGTGTGCTCGCCGCCGCGACACACACTCTCATTGCACTAAAAGAGCCGGGCGTCTTTTTCAAGACGCCCCTTTCCTGAGGATCACGCAGTTCTCGCGCTCGCTGACGGCGACTGCCCTCACTGCGAGCTAGGTACTGCCTATGGTGACTCTGAGGACTCACCGGGCATCCTTCTCCGAGACTGTTCCTCCGTCCTTCCAAGCCGCAAAGCTCGCCGGTTCGCCCGCTTGCCTTGCCTGCTTGGGGGATGATACAGCTCGCCCTCTGTTCGAGCCGCGCAACCCCGCCGTTCACAGGGGATGTCTGGAGCGGACCGTCACGCGTCTCTCACCGGCGAAAGGAGAAAAGTGTTTACAGTCCCGTCGAGACCGGACTGAACTCATTTCTCGCACACGTCTCAGTTCCCTGATCAGGCGACTGGAAGTGTCTATACTGCAGCAAACGTGCCTGTTTAATACACGCACGCCTGCAAGCAAACGCCGAAGAAAACATGTTGACGCTCTTTCATATGCTCGTGCATCTGAAAGTCTTTGTGTTTCCCCCCTGTGGCTCAGTGGCGGAATCCAAGGTTTTTTCACACGGGAGACCGGTGTTCGAATCCCGGTCTAACGGCAGATAAATTATGCCGCCAATGCTTCGTTCTGTCAGTTCCCTGGAAGGCGACTGCAGACGTGCATTTTGCAGCCGACGAGCGCATTGTACAACCCGCTCGCCTGCATCAAGACACCGTTTCTATGGTTCCCGTGCGTCACTGGCGAAAGGAGAAGAGTGTTTACAGTCCCGTCGAGACTGGACTGACCTCATTTCTCACACATGTCTCAGTTCCCTGATCAGGCGACTGGAAATGTCTATACTGCAGCAAACGTGCCTGTTTTTTATACACGCACGCCTGCAAGCAAACGCCGAAGAAAACATGTTGACGCTCTTTTATATGCTCGTGCATCTGAAAGCCTTTGTGTTTCCCCCCTGTGGCTCAGTGGTGGAATCCTAGGTTTTGTCACACGGGAGACAGGTGTTCGAATCCCGGTCTAACGGCAGATAAATTATGCCGCCAATGCTTCGTTCTGTCAGTTCCCTGGAAGGCGACTGCAGACGTGCATTTTGCAGCCGACGAGCGCGTTGTGCAACCCGCTCGCCTGCACCCAGACACCGTTTCTATGGTTCCCGTGCGTCACTGGCGAAAGGATAAAAGAGTGTTTTAGTCCCGCTGCGGCCGGGCCGATCTCAATCTCTTACACATTTCTCATTCCCCTCTGATATTCAGGCGACTGGAAATGTCTTTATTGCAGTGAGCGAGCCTGTTGTTACACGCACGCCTGCAAGCAAACGCCAGCATGTTGACGCTCTCTGATAAAACTCGCGCTGACTAAAATCTTATGTGTCTTCCCCTGTGGGCCAGTGGCAGATTCACAGATTTCCGCACGAGAGACCCGTGTTCGATCCCGGGTCTGCCGGCAAATAAAATTATGCCGCCAATGCTCGCTCTGTCAGTTCCCTGAAGAGGCGACTGCAGATGTGTATTTTGCAGCCAACGAGTGCGTTGTACAACCCCCTCGCCTGCACCCAAACCTTGCCGCTCGTCCAGTTCCAAGAAATGTGACTGGTCCAGCGTATTTAGCAGCCAACAAGCCGGTTCCATTGCCCGCTTGCCTGCACAAAAAAAAAAAAAAAAAAAAAAAAAAAGCCATTTTACGGCTACCCAGATAAATCCCTTAAAGAGTGTATTTTCTGGTGTCCCGGCCACGGCCGACGGTGTTTTCATGTGTAGAAAAAATGGCCACTACTCAGTGCCCATTCCTACACACAAACACAGCCCTTCACACAGGGCTCGCGCACATAAAATCGACTCAGATCGATTGCGCTTTAAACGTAGCAAACGTGCCCACTACCCAGTGCCCACAAACGCTACTTCCCACATGTCTCACGGTCTCTGTAAATACAGGACCAGTATGCATACGCTCTGCTCACGCGAGCAATGCTGTAAAAGTGGTGTATGTGCCCGCTGCTCTGCGCCCACACACAGACATGAAACTAGCCCAGCCCTCCTCCTCTCAGCTAAACACTGCGGAGGAGTCGAGCGCGGGCATTCTGCCCGCTGTTATCAGCGCGCCCCCTGCCTCAGATGTCATGAGCGCGACGCTTATGTCACAGCACGCAAAAGCCGCTGTATCGCGAGCCGATCAGAGCGCGCTTCGCATCCGGCCCCTAGCTACTCGCGCACCTGCGTGGGAAAAGCTTCCCGGGGTTTTCGAGATGGGTGCTGAACATCATAAAATTAGGCTATTCGCTGCAGTTTCGCCGACGCCCTCGCCGCTTCATGGCACGCGTCGAGACCACGGTAGAATCGAAAGTAGCCCATCTACTTCGAGCCGAAATTTTGAAACTGTTGAGCAAAGGGGCTATAGAACCCCTATCTCAAGCTCAAAGCGAGGAGGGGCTTTACAGCAGATACTTCCTGGTGCCCAAAAAAGACAGGGGTCTCAGACCCATACTAGATCTGCGGCAGTTGAACAGAGCGCTTATGAAGCGCCAGTTCAGGATGCTCACAACCAGAAAAATCCTCGCGCACGTCCGCCAGGGGGACTGGTTTGTGTCAATAGATCTAAAAGACGCGTATTTTCAAATACAGATAGCGTCACGTCACAGGCGATTTTTGAGATTCGCCTTCGAGGGCCAGGCATATCAGTACACAGTCCTGCCTTTCGGCTTGTCCTTGGCACCCCGTACATTTACGAAGTGCATGGATGCAGCGCTCGCACCCCTCAGATACGGGGCATACGAGTGCTGAACTATCTGGACGACTGGCTGATTCTAGCCCTATCTCACTCAGAGCTCGTAGAGCACAGGACCATTTTACTCGATCACCTCGAGAATCTCGGTCTCGCAGTGAACTGGGAAAAGAGCTCGCTTTTCCCCAGACAGATTATATCTTTTCTGGGAATAGAGCTGAACTCGCTGCTAATGACAGCACGCCTGTCATCTGAGCGCACACTGGACATTCGACGCGCAGCCGGCTCGTTCCGCTGCGGCGTGATAGTCCTTCTTGAAGCTTTTCAAAGGATGCTCGGTCTGATGGCCTCAGCATCTTCAGTTCTCCAGTTGGGCCTTCTGCGCATGCGCCCACTGCAGTTCTGGCTCAGAAAGAGAGTACCACGCTCAGCGTGGGCCTCCGGTCAGCTTCGCGTCAAGGTCAATCAAGCATGCATTGCAGCTTTGAAACCTTGGGAGGCAAAAGACTGGTACCAATCAGGTGTAAGCCTGGGGACTTCCTCGAGAGTGATGGTGGTGTCCAAGGACGCATCCACCTCGGGATGGGGAGCGCTGCTCGAGGGCAGACCGTTTTTTGGCCTATGGTCAAAGCGGGAGATGCTCTTACATATCAACTGCCTCGAAATGCTGGCAGTGAGCAAAGCGCTCACGCGCTGCTGTGGAAGAAATTCGGCAGAGCGGAAGTAGACCTGTTCGCGTCTCAGGAAAACGCTCACTGTCCAGAATTTTTCTCGGAGAGCAAGGACGCGCTGACCCACGAGTGGCCTCGCCGTCCTCCCTACGCTTTTCCCCCGTCTCCCTCCTGACTCAGGTGGTAGAACGGGTCAGGGAAGAAGGATGCTCAGTGCTGCTTGTAGCCCCACTTTGGATGAGCCAACCTTGGTTCCCAATTGTGATGCAGTTAGCAAGCACCGCCCCGTGGCCAGTGCCTCTGAGGAGGAATCTCCTCTCTCAAGCCAACGGCTCGATTTGGCATCCTCACCTAGAGCTGTGGTCCCTCCATGTGTGGGCCATCAACGGGTACCCGCTGACCTCCCACAGGGAGTGCTAAACACTATCACACAGGCCAGAGCTCCGTCTACGCGACGTCTCTATGCCTCAAAATGGTCAGTGTTCTCTAGCTGGTGCACAGCTCGTGGTGTGTCACCCCTGCATTGCGGTGTGACGGAGGTTCTTTCCTTCCTACAGGAGCTGTTGGATAAGGGCAGGTCCCCCTCCACGCTCAAAGTCTATGTAGCGGCCATAGCAGTGTTCTCTTCGACCACGCTCGGCCAGTCTATTGGAAGGAATGATTTAGTTATTCGCTTCCTTCGTGGAGCTAAGAGACTGAATCCTCCCAGACCTCCCACAGTCCCTATATGGGACCTTTCTACGGTACTGGAAGCCATGAAAGGTCATCCATTTGAGCCCTTGCAGGAGATTGATCTTAAACACCTGTCTTTCAAGACGGCGTTTCTTCTGGCTCTCGCTTCAGTGAAGCGCATAGGGGACTTACACGCGCTCTCAGTAAGCGCGACGTGCATGGAATTTGGGCCGAATGACTCTAGAGTTATACTCAAACCTAAGCACGGTTATGTTCCTAAATCCCTCAATACACCGTTCAGAGCACAGGTCATTTCCCTGTCTGCCCTGCCGGTCACTGAAGGAAATATGGACGAAAGCTCCCTTTGCCCAGTCAGGGCGTTAAGAGCTTATGTGTCTCGCTCGTCTGTTTTCAGACAGACGGAGCGGCTCTTTGTTTCGTTCAGCGGGCGTTCTAAGGGACTAGCCGCTTCGAAACAGACCCTATCCAGATGGGTAGTGGACGCAATAGCGCTAGCTTACACAACCAAGGGCATGCAGTGCCCGCTGGGTGTCAAAGCGCACTCCACGAGAAGCATGGCTTCATCGTGGGCATGGTCAAGTGGGATTGCCTTGTAAGATATTTGTATGGCGGCAGGCTGGGCCTCTCCGTCTACATTTATTAGGTTTTACAACCTAGAGGTTCCCGCACTACAGGCCAGACTACTGTCGGTCTAGTATGGCCAAAATCTCATAACTGGCGCTGTCAGTTATGCAGCTATTGAGTATTGCAATCCTTGCTCTATACTGCTATAAGGAAGATAGTGGCTAACCCCCCTCTCTTCCAGGATTCCCTGTGAGTCCCCTGGGTGATTATGTACTGTATGAACTCCGGGCTGTCACCCTTGAGTCTATGGTATCAGATCCCAGCACGCACGGCGTTTTACAGTAGGTTTCTCTAGCGTATTCTACGCAGTACGAGAGTATCTCTCGTAAGAGAACGCACTCGGTTACTAACGTAACCTCGGTTCTCTCTAGAGAGAGGAACGAGTACTGCGTATCCTGCCGTGCTTGCACGCGCTCTGGTTGCTTCGACTATGAAAAACCAGAGATATAATGCCTGCGAGCGGTATTTATAGACCTAAGCCACGCCCGTTTCGGCAGGACGTGACGCAGAGGGCACGAAGCGCCCTCATTGGGTCTGACGTCACTCTAGGTCTCGCTCGATAGGCTTAAGCAGTTGCCAGCAGCCCAGCCAATAGGCGCGCGAGCTGCCTCGCCTATGTCTGTATGCTGCCGCAACGCGTTTTACATTAATACAAAATTAAAGGATAATTTTTTGGCTTCAGTATTCTCGTGGAAAAGGATTTTCCCCTAGCGTATTCTACGCAGTACTCGTTCCTCTCTCTAGAGAGAACCGAGGTTACGTTAGTAACCGAGTACGTTTTCTGGAGTTAGTAACAGAGCCCATGTTGCCTATTACAGCAGTACCATGATTCAGCTTGACAGACCTTTAATCAGCTTCTCATGTCTCATTCATTATGACCTGAATGTGTAATGGTTTATTCCATTAATAAATGTTGCCTATTACAGTTTTTTTCAATTGCTTACACACAAAATTAAAAATTTGGCTCATTGTGTCAAAACTCAACACACAAGATTTCTTGACACAGCACTTGGAGATCAACATCTAACTGCCAATGCAAAATTACATTCTGCAATCAAAACGTAACACTCTAACTTGACAAGGCCCTCTTCGGATCGATAGGAAACACACATGCACATGCAATATAAACAGTCAAAGCAAACACAACACACAGGTCAACTGTACTCAAGACACTGCCTACATTTGTAGTCTGTAAACCGTGTTTATTTCCACAACCAAAACTCAGTGTACAGGTGCAGAACTACTATAAGTATTGAACATCTGGTGTAGGTGTTTCTAATGCAGGTCCATGTCAGGGATCTCGTCGTCGATTGGGGTCAGGCCACAGCACCTCGTCCACATCACAGGCAATGTCTTCCCTTGCCAGGCAACGGGGAAAATATCTCCATGTGTGGCGTATACACCCATGGATCGACCCCACCTCGATGTCCCCACATGCCTCCTCCATCGCTCGCAGGAGCGGCACGCGTACATGTGGTAGGCGGTCATAGACCTTCCACCGCCATGCCGAAAAGAATTCCTTGATCGGATTTAGGAACGGTGAATAAGGGGGCAGGTGCAGTAGGGTTGGGCGGTATTACGGTAATATCGGATACCGCGGGATCTTAAAATAGCACCGGTATCAGTTTCAATACCGTCATTACCGGCACTTATATATAGCATATAATATATAGGCTATAATTTATTTATTGCCTAAAAAATGCTTATGTGTGGTTGCAGTTTGGCAATATTTCTGGTTCCAACCGAATGAGAAGGGAGAGGCGGTAAATACTGACGAGGCAATTTGTAAATTGTTCCATAAAAAGGTGACTGCGAGAGATGTAAACAAACACCTCTAACCTAATGTCGCATCTCCGAAACTACCACCCACTCACTGCTGCCAGGATGCATTTTGTTCTCGAGTTCATTAAATAAGCGCATTAAGTTTCGTATTTGTTAAAATATTATTATGTTATTTTTTTCCATCTTTCTTGATTATGAAAAGTGAACAGCACAAATAAGATGGGATGCATCGGGAGTCAGACGATTTGACCACTTCAATAAATTTAGTTTTGTAAAAGGCCTCTTTAAAACGAATTTCGTTTTGTATAAATTGTATCTTAATTTTAATAAATTTTTCATCAACCAATTGCCTATATATTTAATATAATCATGACATGATGGGCGATGGCATGCTGCGGTCACTTGCATTGAAATCTCATAAATTAACCGAAACTTGGAGATGGCGATCGTCAATTTCTTTAAACAAAACAATTCAAAACGAAAAGAAATATAGGGTAGCCTACTCTCTGATTAATCCATGATGTGCATTTCTCTCTATGGCGTTCACAGAGATGGCGATCGTCAATTTCTCAAAACGAAAAGACAAAGGCCACTCTGATTATTTAATCCATGATGTGCATTTCTCTCTAGGCGCGTTCATACGGAGATGTGATCATCAATTTCAGCAAACGAAACCATACAAACCGAAAAGAAATAGACTAGCCTACTCTCTGTAATCCATGATGTGCATTTCTCTCTATCGTTCACTATGGAGATGGTGATCGTCAATTTCTTTAAACGAAACAATTCAAAACGAAAAGAAATATAGTCTGATTAATCAATGATGTGCATTTCTCTCTATATGCGCGCTCACTACAGAGATGGCGATCGTCAACTTCCACCTTTGCAGAAAAGCTTTATTAATAAAAATCAAATGGACACGCGTCACCGGATTACAAAGGCACTTCTTGCTTGTTGCACGCACACAGTATTATGTTGAATAATGGTGGGCTCGGGCTCATAATAACAGTTAATGCCGTCGACCGGACTCAGACACAACGTGCACGGCTTGATTTGTTTTTTTTTGCCCGATCTGGCATTCAGTTTCTGAACTGTGTAGGCACAAACCAACAGTTTGGTGACGCCGTCTGAGCCCATTATGTCATAATTTTTAATTAGTCACGGTAATACCGTATACCCCGGTAAAATAGGGAGGGGGTTTGACGGTATCAAAATTCGAATACCGCCCAAGCCTAAGGTGCAGCACTATGAAATGGTCGTGGTTGGCAAACCAGTCCCGGACCAGAGCAGCCCGGTGGAAACTGACATTATCCCAGATGATAACAAACATGGGCTGGCCTGGTCTGTCCTGTGTGACCACAGCATGTAGTGCATCGAGAAATGCCAGTAGGTGTGCAGTGTTGTAGGGTCCTAGGGTGGCATGGTGATGGAGGACCCCTTGACCACCTAATGGCGGCACACATGGTGATGTTGTCCCCGCGCTGCCCGGGGATGTTCACGATGGCCCTTTGGCCGATGATGTTCCGGCCCCGACGTCTGGTCTTTTGCCAGATTGAACCCAGCTTCATCTATGTAGATGTCCTCATGTTGCTGCGCTGCCGCATCGAAGGCCAGGACAGTCTGTAACAGAACATGCATATACCAAAATGTCACTATTGTGTTCCTGAATACAGCGGTACTGCCTCTACAATGTCACACAATGACTGTGGATTGGGTTGGACACATTCGGATATCACCAAAATGTTGGCAGTGTCCCCCAATGGAAGGGGGGTGACTGCAAGGTATATATCCATGTCTTCCTCGTTCTCCTCTCCCTCTTCCTCCATCTCTTCCTCGTTCTCCTCTCCCTCTTCCCCCGTCTCTTCCTCGTCTTCTCCTTCCCCTTGGTCCTTCGGCCTCCATATTCGCAATTGTATCACGACAGGTGCGCATACCTGAGTTCTATTTATAGTGCTACAGCTGTGACTGATTGGTGTTCAATTACCGGTTAAGTGTTTTACTGTGTGAGCGGGGGTGTTGCTATTGTCGCATGTGTTTTTATTACAGTTTTTGCCCGTTGCTTGAACACTATAGACCCATGCTTAGACTAAAGTAACACAACTTGAAGCTTTTGTTACCATACCTCAAACACATGTACCCATACCTTAAACAAAAGTGCTGCTTTGCACTCTAGTTGCAATTCTGCAACACACTTACTCCTTTATGCAACACACTTGGTCCTGCATACTACACTCTATTTCATACATAAGACACTTCGTTCAAAAATGAAATCTCAGGGTGCCATTTGGAAAACACATGTATCCAAAATACAAAACACATCGGGTAATTGCAACCACTCAAATACACACATGAAGACACTTACTTGCAAAACTGAACACCAATCAGCCAGCTACAAAAAGCCCTCAGTTTAGCCATTTCAAGAACTTTGCAAGCATGGATGGAGGGAGAGCAAGAGGAAGAGGAAGATGTGGAGGATGAGGAGGACGAGGACGATGAGGAGGATGAGAAGGACGAGGAGGATGAGGAGGGCGAGGAGGATGAGGAGGACGTGGAGGACGAAGAGGACAAGGTCAAGGTCAAAGAGGCCATGCACCCACCCCTATTTCTGATGATATAAGAGCAACTTTGGTGGACCATGTCATCAACCATGGCCTGACTATGAGGGAAGCTGGGCAGAGAGTCCGCCCACATCTAAGCCGCTTCACAGTGGCATCTGTAAGAACATTCTGACTAGAACACAGGTATGTCTTCACCTCTCTACCTTCTACTCTACTCAGATGGTATTTACAGCACTGTACTACAGTATATCACATTACCACATCATGTAAAACAACAGGGTATTGCAGGGTGCTAATGCTCCTTTTGCAGCCAAAGTGGTAGTTTTTGTGAAACATACCATGATTACTTATATTGAGATGTTTCAGTACAGTGGATGATACAGTATATACAGTAAAGTACTGTAAGAAAAAGAAGCAAACCGAGGACAATTTGTGGTTGTATTTCTCTAGAATGACTAAAAGACCTTCTGGGGGAGGACGCCAACGCCTGTTCACACAACAGCAGGAACTTGCCGTTGTGGACCTAGTGAGGGCAGACAATGCCATCCGTCTCCACCAGCTACTACAGAAAATACTTGCAGACAGGCAAGTGTTCAACAACATAAACCATGTGAGCATCACCACCATCAGACGCATCTTGGGAAAACACAACATCACCATGAAGCAGCTCTACAGGGTCCCATTTGAGAGGAACAGTGTCAGGGTCAAAGGACTTCGAGCTGAATATGTACGGGTAAGTGTAACTGTCCTTTACATTTACAATACAGTATTGGTGAAATCCAGTAGCAGCTGAATATGTACCATATCAGTACCACATGGATCCATTCGGAGAGCTACACGGGTACCTGTGTGATGGGGTGAGGGTTCTGTATGTGTAGCACTGTAGTACAGTAATATGTTGTTTTTTTTTTGTTACAGAGAATCTTGGCCATGGATGGAGCTGCACAGCCTCATGAATTCATTTTCATTGATGAAGCTGAATTCGACCTGAGCAAAACAAGACGAAGGTGTGGTGGTGGCGCAATGGATGAGACACATGCCTTTGGTGTGAGAGACCCGGGTTTGAATCCACTGTGAGACACCAATGTGTCCCTGAGCAAGACACTGAACCCCAAGTTGCTCCAGAGGCGTGCGACCTCTGACATATGTAGCAATTGTAAGTCGCTTTGGATAAAAGCGTCAGCTAAATGAAATGAAAAATGTAAATGAAGGGGTCGTAATGTAATTGGCCAAAGGGCAAATGTGGACAATTTTTTTTTTTTTTTGCACAATTTTGGGTTGTTTGAAAATGTGCCTCCTGAAAATATGCCTTCTGAATAAACAGTGAAAATCAAAGACTGCAGTGTTTTATATAAAGTAGACTAGTGTATTCCCCCTGATCTGAAAGTGTATGCATATGATGCAAGTATGTGTCATTTTGTCATCAGAGTTACATTTTGACAAATGAATGTTAGGTTTTGATAGCAGAGTTTAGGTTTTGATAGTAGAGTTTCAATTTGACACAGATGTGAATGGTATATTTCCCAGTGTTGTGTCATGTTTACTTGTGTGTAGAGTTTTGGCACAATGAGCGAAGTTTTGCAAAATGTATTCAAGCAACGGGCAAAAACTGTATTGAATGGATGTGCTGTATGCAGTGTTTCCTCATTTTCCAACGTGTGTAACATACAACACTGTGTGTGTAGTGTTTTGCACTGTGTGTTGCACAATTGTTTGCAGTGCAATGCCTACAATGTGTTTATTCATTTGGTGCCTGTGTGTAAGACATGCATGCAAACGGTACGGTTTTGACGCTTTGATCTGGGCATTCACTTTTTGTGTTTTAGCAATTGGGAAAAACTGTAAAGCTGTTCTGTTTTCTCCCTCAAATCTTGGAAAGACACAATAAGAAAGAATATTGAAAGGAGGTACCCAAACCATATCAAGGGCAGAATATCATAAATGGTCTGGGTTTTTTTTATTTTATTTTTTATTTTTACTCCTGTTAGATTATTTGTCAGGAAGACTATCTGCAGCCTCGAAGCTTTCAGTTAGAAACTGAGACCGTGTAATACCATAACAATCAATTTTATTAAAGAAGGGTCGTATTTATACAAAAGATAAAGCAGATTCATCCACGATGGCCAGGCCATCCAATCATATACTCAAGATCAACATCTGCCTTATAGGGCATGTTTAGAAATATAACAAGAGTTGTCAGATGTTCAAATGTATGTGCGTTGAGTGTATAAGTGTGTCCAAGGCCTAGTTCTTGTTTTGTTTGAGTCTATGGCCCCGTTCACACTGCAGGCAAAAGTGGCCCAAATCTGATTTTTTTGGGGTCAAGTGACCAGGTCAGACTTCTTCATAGGTAGTGTGAACACTCAAATCTAGCCCAGATCTGATTTTTTCAAATCAGATTTAGACCACATACATATGTGGTACTGAATCAGAACCATATCTGATTTTTTTCAATGCGACCGCAGTGTGAACAACCAAGGCGGATTTGATGGGACTTTTACGTCATTCTACGTCGACATTTGTCACAATTGTGCGCCGGCGACACCTTAGACACAACAGACACAGACAGCCTGAGTCTGACATTAAAAACTTGACTACATAATATGGAGAACAGCGATGGAGCGAGTCAGTGGAGGGAAAGTGAGGTGTTAGACCTTATTAGCATATGGGGAGATACTTCAATTCAAAGCAAACTTGAAGGCTCCTACCGTAACCGCGCAGTTTTTGAAAAAATTGCGCACGAAATGGAAGAACGGGGACACAGGAGAACGTGGCTGCAGTGTCAAAGAAAGGTGAAGAGTCTTAAAAGTAAATTTAAAGAAGCAAATGATTCTAACAACCGAAGCGGTCGTGGTCGCATCACTTGCCCATTTTATAACGAAATTAGCTGTGTTATGGGCGATAAACCCAGCTGTCAGCCGTTGGAGCTGCTGGATAGCTACGAAGCAGGTGAAGAGGAGCCTGAAACTCCGAGGAGTTCGGCAGACAGCCTGGATATAGATGGCGAGACAGGTAACGTTATGTTTTCAGTCAGTTTTCTTTGCACAACTGGGAAACAAACCAGAGAAGCAGAGACTTGTACCCTTTACGTGACTGTCGCTCCAAACACTCATGAAAGTGCGTATCTATAGGCTATCACAAATTTTATTTCTCGTAGGTTACCATTTAAACGGACAAAAAAAAAAAAATTGTGTGTGTGTGCGCATATGCACACTGCAAATGGTATTAGTGTGCGTGCTTTACACGCAATAAAGTGAATATTATAAACGCAAAAACAAATTAAGGCGTATAAATGGCACGATCAATTTAATTTCTGGTAACCGTTATAGATACGCACTTTCATGAGATCGGGCTCGACATTCAAAAATGTACACAGTCTCCGTTATATATCTACGATCTGATCCAGTGCACTGGTAACCTGGCTCATAACCAAATCTCATATTATAAATTATAAGGAGGGGGCTGCCATGTTATCCTCATCTTCTCAGGGTAACGTGTGTGTGTTGAGGGTGTTATGTAAATTGTTAACGTGAAACAGCTCATAATATTTGCAATGAATACATCACATTATAGCAGTACATTATATGTTTGCTTGCACCAGATGATACAAGCACCGAGTCACTCCCATCTGCACCTTCTGTGTCTTCTGCATCGACATCTGGAGAAAGCTCATCAGCTGCAGGCATTACAGAGACCACTGGAAGAAGCACAACAGCCACCAAGTCCTCTGGAAGTAAGAATATTCATGTTTTTATCAGGCTGTTGCTAAATCATTAGTATTCGCTTCGCTAACCCATCCACTACTGTTTTTGGATTCTGCTATTACTGTACTGTATTACTGCTAAGTGTTTACTTATACTCATGTCTATCCTCCAAGCATAACTGTTTATTTTTTTAATTGTGGCCAATGACCAAACACTTTCTCCTCTTTCTTACAGCTACATCTGCCAAGAGCAGGAAAAGGAAGACCAAGATGGAAGCAACACTGGAAATCTTCGCTGAAAAGATCAGCAGTGCCCTCAATAACAAAGACGACACTGAGCTTCAATTGAAAATGCAAGCAGCACAGCATGAGCATGAGCTCAAAATGCTCTCAATGTTCACACAGTTTCTTGCAAGGTCCCCATTTCCACCTATCTACCAAGCACCAGTTCAGCCCTCACAGTACAACCCAATACAACTGCCGCCTCAGCCTACCTTTTACAACTTTACTCATCCCCCGAAATTTAGCATGGGTTCACCTCAGCCGCCACCATGTAACGAGACAACCAACCAGCCTCTAACTTTTCTGCAAGATCTGGCTCAACCTTTCACCCATCCCCCTG
Organism: Scardinius erythrophthalmus; assembly: GCF_964197995.2. Lineage (NCBI taxonomy): Eukaryota > Metazoa > Chordata > Actinopteri > Cypriniformes > Leuciscidae > Scardinius > Scardinius erythrophthalmus. Next base: position 38,791,734 of record NC_138233.1, read on the forward strand.
TACATCCTCCAGATCTACCTCAGTCCTTCAGCCAGGTGTCAGCACACCCTCAAGGTCCTGTTCAGCAGCCTTTCAGCCAGGCCTCAGGACATCCACCATTCTACCGACCTTCAGATGATGAGGAAAAGTAAATCAGATCCAATATTGTGAATTGCTTTCAGTATTGTTGGTCAATCTATGCAAAGTGTATACATCATTATAAAGATTAATAACAGTTCAGGTTATATTTGACAGTTTGATTTCAGGTTACAATTTGAACATTATGTAGCGTTACTAAACCGACAGAGACTTGCACTATAGCAGAATAATTTTTATTTTGTGTTTTCAGAGTAATTATTCAAAGTAGAACATTGAAGTTAGCAGGTTTTCTTATTTTTTAGCCAAGAAAAATTCTTGTGTGGAAAATTTGATGATTTTTATATGAATTATTTGTTTGCATCCACCTGCACAACTAATTTTACAGGGATACATTTCATTTTTATTTTTATTTTAGAACAAAACTGACCATTTCATCATTAGTATTGAAAACAGTTTTTTTGTTGATCCACACTTTGAGAATGTTATGTTTAAACATTGTAAAATAAAGTTTCTTATGTGAATCAGCGTTGGCTGTAAAAAAACTCTTTCAGTGCCTCTCTGACTCTTGTTGGCTCAGCAGCATCTTGTGCCCCTCCTTCTGCAATCCTGTTGTCCTGAAGAATAGCTTGAGCAGGTCCCTCATAGGCCTCGCCATGCTTCTCACACACATTGTGGAGAGTGCAGCATGCACTTATGATGGTAGGGACAGTGGAGATGTCCACATCCAGCCGTTTCCCCAGGCATCTCCACCGCCCCTTCAATCGGCCGAATGCACATTCCACCGTCACCCTGGCTTTGCTGTGTCGCTCGTTAAAGTACCGTTGCTGCTCTGTCAGGTTCCCTGTGTCAGTGTACCCTTTAATAAGCCAGCTCCTCATGGGGTATGCCGGGTCACCAAGCAGCATGATCGGTACTTCGACACCGTTGATCTCCACTGTGTCCTTTGGAAAATAAGAGAAGTTGAATTTATTAGATGTTATAATATGTTTCTTGAAACATTTTAATGTCTTTAATACTAAGATGGTACTGTTTCCAAATAAGATTTGAGTGTGTGTGTATACATGTGTGCATGATTGTTATAGAACAACTTACTGGTGGAAAAAGCTCCCCTCTCTCTGCCATTGCAAAGACACGTGAATTCCTAAGAACCCTGGCATCATGGACACTTCCAGGCCATCCCGTGTAGATGTTGGTGAAACTGTTATGGGGACAAGTGATGTGTTATTTTATAATTTTGTCCATGTAAACAATTATGAAAAGAAACACATATCAGTTATTACTGCACTGTGAAACATTTAAATATAGGCTAATTTTTAAATGATCGGTAGGGGGTTGCAAAACAAAGATGGTTACTGTAAACACAGAGGGGCTATCATATTTTAATATCAGTAGGGCTAATGACAAGTCATACTATGACAAACCGTTTTAACATTTAATCATTTAAACCAACTAGTCTAAATTTTCATGCTAGTACTTATTTTTTAGATACTAGTATCTATTCCATTAAGTACTAATACGCATTTATTTAGCTAATGAATAAGTACTAGTACTTAATGGAATAGATAATATCTAAAAAATAAGTGCTAGCACGAAAATAGAGACTATAGGTTTAAATGATTAAATGTTAAAGCGGCTTGCCATACCACATAATTGTATCACAAGGCAGCATTATTTAACTATTTTAAAAACCTAAATCAGACTTTTCACTCACTGACTGCTAACACTAGAAAAAAAATCCAGGATAGATTATTTTCATAATTGTAGAAGGCTTACCAGAACTGATGATCTACAACTCCCTGCAGAAGGACAGAATGCCATCCTTTGCGATTGAAGTAGTCGACGTGATTTTCTTCTGGGGCAATGATGGGGATATGACTCCCGTCAATTGCTCCAGCGCACTGTGGAAAACCACACCTCATTTGGAAGCCTTGTAGGACATCCCAGAGTGCGTCTCCTTCGGGCAGTTTTATGAACTCGGGCATGAGGACTTGGCGCACGGCCTTGCAAAATTCGTGCACAATCGTGCACACAGAAGACCTGGCAATGCCAAACAGGTTACCCATCGTGCGGTAACTGACCCCCGTTGCCAGCCAATACAGCCCAACTCCTACACGTTTCCGTACGGAGATGGGTCGCCTAAATTGAGTGTCCTGCCGTTGGAGTCTTGAGGAGAGGCGCTGACAGATATAATCAAAAGTTGCCCTCGACATCCTAAAGTTTTCAAAAAACAGCGTCTCAGTGAAACTATTCACATCACATTCCCACCACTCCTGGCTTCGTCTACGCATCCACACAGACCTCTGTAATGAATTTGCAGCCATAAACCCGCAAAAGGCAAAAACTGCCAATTTTGCTCTCTTTCTCTTTCTTCTCCTCCTCAGCACCTGCTCATTGATGTTACGGCTTCCATTACACAAACATTTTGCAATAAATGCGAATATGCTTACTTCTTCCATAATAGTGCAACCGCGTGCTGCGTCTGATGTCATTTTTATTGTTCTTTTGCGCATGCGTGTTAGTTTGAAACCTCAAACAGTTCACACTGCAATCAGATATAGGTCACATTGTAAAAGGTAATGTGAACAGCCAATCAAAAAATCGGATCTGAGCAAAAAATCAGAATTGAGCATTAAGACTTGCGGTGTGAACGGGGCCTAAGATGTGCAGATAACATAACGGAAAAAAGTTAATATTAACACTCCCTGTGCAGAAAACCCCTCTGAAATCCTCAAGTGCGTTCCATTCGACCATAAGTGCCCTGTGAAGTGTACAAATTATAGAAAAAATACAAATGATACAAAATACTCAAATGTAATTAAATGCGTATTTCAAATACATGTAATTAAAATACTGCCCATACCATATAAAGTGATGTTTCAATCTGAAGGGAACGATCAAGACCCGTGTGAAGGCCCTGCAAACAGCTCAGGGAATACGGGAACATCGACACATCACTTTTTTGTTTATTTATTTATTTATTTTATTTATTCATTTAGAAAAAAGGGACAATGTACATTAATTAACATTCATAAATGTAAATGTACCCAAATTAGCCCGAAGGCTAGTTTTCATTGGTAGTCCCTTTGCCAGATGTTATTAGGCTCTAAACTAGAAAAAAGTAAAAGGTTAAACATTACAACAATACACTACAACAATCATAAATCTAGAACTTGTAAACACCTCTATAAAATACAATTAAGAACATTATACAAAAAGACAATATACACACAATAGAAAAAAATTGTTATGAGTTAAATATGACTGATTAGGTCTATAATAAAATTAATAATAAGATTAACAATAATAATAGAGGAGCAGCATTAATGTTCAAATTGTTGGTTATGAAGAAGCCATTTCTTAAGATTAAGCTTAAAAGAGTTAAATGTTGAGCACTCTCTAATTGAGTGAGGTACAGTATTCCACTGATGTGAAGCTCTGTATGAGAAAACAGCTTGGCCAAACGATGTTTTCCTACGTGGAATTATACAATTCGCTCTAATTGCTCCTCTTGTAATTCTGTTTTCAATAGATTTAAATTGAATAAAATCAGCCAAAGGAGGAGGAGCCAAACCATGCATGATCTTATAAACTAAACAAACATTTTTAAAGTTGATTAGAATTTCCCAGTTAAACAAGTTATACTTATTTAAAATGTGACAATGATGAAAGCTGAATTGTTTTTTAATATCTAAAATTTGAAGTGCTTGTTTGTATAGTGATTCTAATGGTTTTAGGACTATATAATGTGTATTTGACCAACTTATCAAACAATATGATGTGACATGAGAAAGAATCATAGAGTGGAAATATATCTTTGCTGCCTCATTTGATAAACAATTTCTAATAAACCTAAAGTTAACCAAGTTAAATTTAATCTTTTTGCAAACTTTTTTTATGCGAGTTTTAAAACCAAGACAGGAGTCCAGATGTACCCCTAGATATTTACATTCTGAAACGACCTGTAATCTTTCTCCTGAAATAAAAATGTCCTGCTTTGTATCAGGCCTATGTCCTTTAGAAAAGAACATACAGACTGTTTTTGACACATTTAACCTCAGAAAACTCTGATTTAGCCAGGATGTAACTTTTACCATAACATCTGTCAACTTTTTCGCATACCTCAGAAACTTTTCGCATACCTCAGAAACTTTTTACCTCAGAAAACTCTGATTTAGCCAGGATGTAACTTTTACCATAACATCTGTCAACTTTTTCGCAACCTCTTCTGCATTTTTACCATGTGTAAAAATGACTGTATCGTCAGCATACATTAGAATATTACATTGTTCACACTCCTTAGGTAAATCATTAATATACAAGATAAAAAGAATTAGGCCCATTATGGACCCTTGTGGAACACCAGTTGATAAGTCTAATAAATTCGATTTAAAATGATAAATTTTTAGGGGAGAGGCGGGACAGTTGAAACACTTTTCAGATAAATGTCGTTTTCTAAGATTAGGTTACAGATAGATTTTTTATTTTTTTGTGATTAACAACTCACATATGTGTTCTCTTAGTATCATGTGTTATTCGGTACAAATATAGAATGATTTAAGGAAAATATGACTTTGAACGGGAGTTGTGCTTTGTTTCAATCGTCCCGCCTGTGCGGGACGGTTGAAACACAGGGGTGGGACGGATGAAACATAACAGTTTAAATGGCAACTATTCATCTAATGCTTATTTTTGTGAACAACACCTGACAAGTAACTTATGTACATATTGTTACAAACATATTTTGTAATTTATTTTCATTTAAAGGTTCATATTAACCATTTTTGTTCTGTCGCCCAATAAACAATAGGCGATAAGCCTATGCGCATTTTGTAATCTTTCTAATGGGCTATTTTGACGAAGACAGACAAATCAGTTTACATTTCTTCCTTGAGTCATATTGAGTGTTTGCTAGTTGAATAGCCTGTTATTATGAAGAAAACAAGGCCAACCAGAAGACGATAAATGAAATTTATTGAATATTGAAGATTGGACAATCGATGATTATTACAGAGATAGCATGTGTTGCGTAATTGAAAATGAATTTGCATTAAAAGAAACACAAGTCTAGAAACAGTATATGAATCTATGAACAGTATAGGCTATGACCAGGTTTAACGTGCAGGACGCGCGGTCGGGACGGTTGAAACACTGTTTCAACCGTCCCGACAGCGCATCCTGTCATTTAAACCTATTTTGCTCTTAAACTAAAAAACTCTGATGTTGCACACTTAAGGGTGTGTTGCAGTACTAATACACCTGCCGTATTATCATTACAATGGCACATGAAACAATAAATCCAACTTGTCAGTCCAAAAAAAGTACCGCACGAAATAATTCACTCACCGCATTCAAAAACAGCTTTGCGGCTTTAACTCCAAAACGACACGACGTAAAGAAGAAATGTTTTCGCGGGTATGTTAGGCATTGCGTGCTGTACGTGCTGACGAAATTTGACGTACATGACGTGAGTGGTTTTCAAGGAAATCTCAGTGTTTCATCCGTCCCGCGTTTCAATCGTCCCGCCTCTCCCCTACTAATTGAGAACGGGAAGAAAGGTAAGATTTGATTAAATTTACAAAATGTATAGAAAAATTAAAATCATACAGTTTATGCAAAAGGTTATTATGGTTTAGAGTATCAAATGCTTTCTGTAAATCAAGAAATACAGCTCCTACCACTCCACCTTTATCCATTAATGCTTTTACCTTTTCTGTAAAGTAACATATTGCAGTTTCTGTTGAGTGATTTGCCCTAAAACCAAATTGCATCGGATGCAATTGGAAAGAACTATTATTAAGATGATCAATAATTTGTTTGGCCACTAGTTTTTCAAAAACTTTTGATATTGTAGGTAGAGTTCTCAACGGGCCTGAAAATTACAACCCGACCCGGCCCGGCCCGTGGCTTTTAAAGCCCGGACCCGATGTAACCCGACACATAAACATGAATTATCTGCCCGAACCCGACCCGCGGCCCGACGCCGCGTCAGTTTTCTTTTTCTTCTCTCATACACGTATTATCATGACCAGCAGACGGGAATTCAAATCAACCTTTAATGTTCACGCCTTTTAACAATACAAACAATACAAACAACTGAAACAATAAACTTTAAATATAAATAGGCTGTAGTAGCGACGGTGAATTCACCTGCGGCAAGTTTACTTCTCACCAACTCCATCTTCTTCTCCAGGCTAAAGGCCGGCATGCACGCAGCGGCGTCAAGTCTGCCCCCGCCCCTCTCCATGATGCACGTTACACACAGCAGCCAGACTTTCTTTACGGTGACCAGCAGCGATGATTAATAAATGTTTTTTTTTTTTTTTTTACTGAGCGGAAAAGATTAAGCCCGAGGTCCGACCCGACCCGAGTCATTTGATTATATTTTCGACCCGAACCCGGCCCGAACCCGCGGGTCCCGTCGGGTTTGTCGGGCCGACCCGACCCGTTGAGAACTCTAATTGTAGGTAGGACACTGATGGGCCTATAATTACAAGGTAAGCAAGTGTCGCCTCCCTTAAATATAGGAGCCACAACCGCTGATTTCCAAGAACTAGGGAATATCCCTTGATCTAATAAACTATTACAGTTTTTCTCGATTGCTTAAAGGGATAGTTCAGGATTTTAGACATGAATCTCTATAGCTTCCCCATAAGCAGTGTGGTGCATTGACCATGACTTACCCCCGACAGCGTCCTGTGAGCCGAGATTCATGTCTAAAATCCTGAACTATCCCTTTAAACACATTTCTTGAAACTATGCCTCGTATTCTCAAAACTATAAACACAAATCCATAACGTCTCACCCAATTCCCCAAACATCCTATTTTCAGGTCAAAATGAAGCTCTACACTCAAAACCATTCACTCTTGTTGAAAAACCAAACTTTGCCCTCAAACAGGACACACAAGCCCTCAAAATCACACACACTACAACATAGTCTAAGACACTGGTGCAATAAATTCAAAACAACATTTCCAAAACTGGTAAGTTATGTTGCTTGTGGTTTCCCCCATCACAAACCTTTTCACATGATGAACACAAAAGACACAACCAGTGGATACATTGGCACATTTTTATTCATACACAGAAAACACACGCACACAATTTTTTTTCCTGTTTTTTTTTTTTTTTTTTTTACTCTCACCTCTAATATTTTTTTTTATATTTACTTGCAGTAAGATGTGTGTGACCAACATATGACAGTAAAAGAGCACACACAAACCTTATTCTAATATGGAATTGTATTGGAATGGTAAAGAGTGTTGGGACGTAACAGGAGGGCCTCCACTCAAGGATACAATATGATGGACACGTCTAAGAATGTTCCACGTATGTTTGAAATACCATCATTTGCCTAGAAAGATAACATTCTGGGAATCAAGACTATAAAGGAGAAAGGATGCCCTCCCTTCACTGTCACACTCTGCAGCCACTCTGTCTGACTGTACAACTGCTGGCCTTTTCTTGCAAGAAAATAAACCTCATCAAAGACTATTGGAAATGTTTGTCTTTTATTCAGTGATAGAATTTTGTTTGCCACCACACCTCCCTGAAGGTTCTCGAGGCGACGGTAAAGTGACTCAAATTTGACCTTACTCGTAGCCGAGCCTCCCTCATAGTCATACCATTGACAAAGACATGGGCAACTAGAGTGGCTTGAGTTTCATCTGACACTGCTTGTCTTCTTGTCCTTGCCCTTCCTCCTCCTCATTCTTATCCCTCTTCCTTCATGTCTTTCTGGATCCATTGTTCCAAAATGCAATAAACTGATTTGGGCCCTTTTATATATCTATTGAAGGTTCTGATTTATGTGTGTTAAATTTTGACTCTTAGTGTTTCCACCTGGGTAATTGTGTGCTAACTGAGCTGAAGATGTGCTGACTTGAGTGAACAATTTTGAATGCTAGTGCTTTCTAAATGACAACATGGTCTAAGCAATGAGAAATGAAGGGATTTGTGTGTAGAGTTTTGCAGTGACAGTTCAACAAATCTGACTCATGTGTCGAATGGTGTTTATAGTTTTGTGAAATGGGTGTGCTTTTTGATAAATGGCGTTATGGTTTTGAAATTTTAGTTCAAAAGCCTGGTTATAGTGTTTAAGCAATCGAGAAAAACTGTAATGATATGTGTTAGTGGGTTGACTATTGAGGAAATAATTTGTTTCAATAAGAGTGTGTCCATACCATAAATATCCTTAGCCCTTGAGGTTCTCAGAGACATTACCACTCTTTCAACCTCTAACTTAGTTACTGGTCTAAATACTAATGCTGTGTCACTTTGATTAATTGTTTGTATATAGGGTTGTTGTACAATAAAACTTTGGGCTATTTTATCCACTGACTCAACAAAATAGTGATTAAGGGCCTGTGCCACATCAATCGGGCTCTGTAGAACTGTATCATTAATCTTTAATTTAGTTAGACTTGTTTTAATATTCTTTTGACCAGTCAATTTTTTTAATCTGTCTCCATATTATTTTTGAGTTACCATGAGCGTTTTCAATAATTATGATAAAAAAATCTGCCTTTGCTTTCCTTAATGCTCTTACTACCTTATTTCTTAACATTACAGATTTATTTCTATCATGGACCATCTTTGATCTTATCGCTAATTTTAAAGCATTATCCCGTTCCTTCATTAATTTTTTAATATTGTCGTTAACCCAGGGGAGGCTTGTACTTGTATTTCGTCTTGATTGAAAAATCACTAATTGTAGATTGTAGCTTTTCTGTAAAGATCTGACTAGATTTTTCTAAATCTATATTAGATGATACCAAATCTTCCCAATTCATATTGTCAGTTGCTGATTTAAACTCGTTTTGCTTATTTTTTGGAATACCAAACAATTCCTTATTACTGGCATGTGTAAATCGTTTGCTTGTTAATTTTCTAGAAATAAGCACCATATTATGGTCTGACAACCCTGTGATCATATTATATGACTTTATAATTCTCTCCGGTCTGTTACTAAATATCAGGTCAATCTGAGTGCTGTTTGTTATTCGTGTTGAACCTTTGATCAGTTGGACTAAATTAAAACCATCAACGACTTGTTTGAGCTTCTTCCTTATAGATGTGTCTTCCCAATTTAAATTAAAATCACACATACCAATAACTTCCTTCTTAAAATCACATTGACATAAGATGTTCTTAAGTTCATCATAAAAACTGTTATTTAAAGCTGGCGCTCGGTAAATAACTATAAGTGTAAAAGACATCTGAGGTGATAGAATCATATATAAACCTATACATTCTAAATCAATCGGATTTTGCCATATAATCTCATTACAATGAATAGTGTCTCTCACATAAATCATTACGCCACCTCCTTTCCTTTCAATTCGATCCTTCCTATAGAAATCATAACCCGGGATATTTAGAGCAGCTGATGGAGAATTGTCATGAAGCCAGGTTTCAGATAAACAGAGGTATTCTAAATTAGATTCTAGTAGTATATGATTAATCTGATCACTTTTTGATTTTAAAGGGGGGGGTACAATGGTGTTTCATGTGTTCAGAGTTGTTTACAGTGTTAAAGAGATGGATTCTCATGCTTAACAAGGCCAAAGTTTTTTAAAAATATTTTGGACGAATAACGGAGAATTTCTGTGCCGAAAATCTTACTTCCGGGTTGGTACAAGTTTCGGCTGTTTTTTTTTTTTACCGTGGATCTAATGACGTAGACCAGAGTGGAACTCCTTATATGAGCATTTCTCCCGGAAAAGCGCGGCCGCGCACACGTCGTCCAGAGGAGAGCGAGACCGCGCACATCAATGCGCTTCAACAGGAAATCATCGGCAGCGCTGCATAGTGTCTCCAAAGTGTTTTTGGTGAGGGAAAGCTTACCAAAGAACCCAGCGTTAGGAACAGTGGATGCAGAAACGAGTTGTGTAGACTGTTTGTTCCCTGCATTTCGACGCTGAATGTTTTATAAACAAAGCCCAGATCGACGGATTCTCTCTATGGCTCTGGCTTCGCCCACACGGCCCGCCTCCAGACGCTCGTTTTTTTCCGGAAAGACTCGGTACAGCCTATTTTCTCTTATAAATATAATAAAACTAAATACTTTTTGGAGATATGAAGGATGCAATACTACTCTATAGGTACTCAAGATTAACAGGAGATTGAGTGAAAATGAACATTTCACCCCCCCTTTAAACTTCGTATATTTAGGTGTCCACCTAATATACCCTTCGGTTTTACATTTAGATCCCAAATAATTCTAGAGTTATTTACCGTTTGAAAAAAATTTAATTTCCGATTCTTTTGTATTGCTCTGTTGACAACTACACGCTTCTTCTTATTATCATGTTCATCAACTCCATATCACTTGAACTTGCGTGCAAATAGTCACTGCCTCCGACCGCGACCTGAGAAAGTGCCGTCTTTGACACAAAGTAAGTCCCCACAGGTTCAAATCCATCGATGGTTGACCGTCAGTTGACACCAACACGCCAACGGATCGTACCCGCCACTTGTCCGCTAAAGCCTCCGGGGTAATCAGGTGCTCAGATGGCGACGACAACCCTCCCCTCCATGTGTTTTGCTCCAGATGATCACCATGAGCAGCGCCCGCCGACCGAGCCAAATCGGTCTCAGAGCTCAGCTGGGCCATCATCGGATCCTCCATGGAGCTCGGGTAGGGCACACGGCACACAGTGTAAGGTTGCGGTCTAGTTTCAAAACATGGGTAGTCTCTGAATGAGCTACATACCTGAGTAGTGGTAGAGTTGCTAATGAAATTGTCAACAATGCTTCCCTCATCTGTTGCAATGGTTGGACCAGGGCACTGGTGAATGTACCCCGGACAAAAGTAAACAGATGGCTATTATCACAGCATTATTGTGTAGTTGTTTGCGCACTGTTCCTTCCAATTTTCTACGGTAAAACCAGCGTGTAGTTAAGAAGGTGAACTTCACAGGAACTGAAGAGGAAAACTTACCCACCAATCATTGCAAATCTCTCCAATACTTTAAAGGGGTCATATAATGGTACATGCACTTTTACAAGTTGATTGTACTGAAATGTGTGTTGGCAGTGCCTGTACACAACCATCATAAAATGGTAAAAATCCATCCAGGTTTTTTTTTTTTTTTTCATCTCCTTATATACCTAGGCTGGTTTGTTTACAATATGACGTCACGAGTTAGCAAACCTGTGACAAGTCGTTGTCATGGGAACCAGTGCATGTCAGAGCAATTCAACAGTCCATGAAGAATGTCTGCACATTTTAAATGAGTTATACATGTTTAAACGAGTTAAAATGTGCCGCATATACTTTTAAGTCTTTCAAAAACGTACAGTAAAATGCAAATGTGGTTTGGCATTTGCCAATTTTACTCATGTAACTATTCTCTTTACTTTAAACAACTTCTACTTGTTTAAAAATTAAGGAAATAGATTTGCTGTAAGTCGAAGCTTGTCTAAGCATACAAGGTTACGTCCATCTCATGCATAAATATTGACTTTCAGCGAGTGAAACAATTTTGATCACTAAGTAGCTCTGCTTGTAGATGCAACCAAAAATTTGATAAATTACATCAATCTACCAATAATTTGTAAGGCCTTTACATTGTAGAAAGGAGGGGGCATCACCCAAGTCTATGTGTATAACACTGTACTGAGACTTCTTCGTCAGAAACAGATTAAGCAATACTGCAATTTGGATTTCTCCAACCAAAGCAGAATAATAAATACCCGTACAGCTTACATGCCGCTGAGATGAGATTCCTTTGTCAAACAGACTTACACTTTAATGCTGAAATTACCGATACCAGTTAAAATCGAAGACTTTTTCACTTTTAGTAGACATGTCAATTCCAGCTATCGTTTTATCTGCATTTAAACAAGCCAGCAAGCCAGTGATCAAAATGTGTATCGCATGTTGTGTCCGATTTGGATCGGAATGATCAAATGTACACTTTTAGGATAACAGTAGTTTAAACGAATTGGCGCTAGGTAATGTTAGTTTACCCAGCTCAGCTGGTTTGCTTTACTATCTCGTGTCAGGGTGACGAATGCCCTATTTGATGTTAGCATTTCCTGTAACAAGTCATTGGCTGCGTCCGAAACCGCATACTTCCCTACTATATAGTAGGGAAAAAGCAGTAGGCGAGCGAATAATTACCAGAGTGAAGTACTAATTATCGCGAGATTCGGGCGTACGTATACTTATAGTGCGTCCGAATATTCCTACTTTCCTACTATATAGTAGGGGAAAACAGTACGTGAACGGAGTAGTATGTCCGAAACCTCAGTACTCATAAAAGAGTAGGCGAGAAGTTCCCGGATGGCTTACTGCTTCAACAGATTTTGAAGAGCTCGAATATGAATACTTTTCTATCCCAGGAGGCCACGGGTCGAGGATACGCAATAAAAAAGACGACGAAGAAGAAGGATACGTCAATGATACGTCATTATCAAACATGACGGAGAACGGTGACGCGGGTGTTTTCAAATGTGAGTATTACAAACCAAAAACACGGTTCCTTGTTTTAATTCACATCTGCTCAACTACTGAACTGTTTAATTTTTTAAGGTGTAACGCGAAATAATATATTTTTATTATGTATAGCTAACAGGGGAGCTCTAGTGAGCACAAGCTCGTCTCCAACATAGATTTAACGTTACACTCATTTAAACCATATAGCTATCTTAAATACGATTACTAAATTATGTCTATTTAAAATGTGGCAGGAAAATATTCGATATGAATTGCAGATGAGTACATCTAATAGAAATGAAGTATATCTGAGTATGAGTATGTGTGCTATTGTGTAGTTTACAATACATTAATGTAAATAATGTAAATAAATGCACATAAAGTAACTAAATATAAATAATATATTTTAATTGTCCATTAGTACTTTTGAAAAATTGAGGAACATTTGAGTTGGATAAAAAGCTTAATACTTTGTGTTAATAAAGTAAATAAAGTTAAAGGGCACCTATTATGCCCCTTTTTAGGAGATGTAATAATGGTCTTGGGTGTCCCCAGAATGTATTTGTGAAGTTTCAGCACAAAATACCCCACAGTAAATTTATTATAACCATTTGAAAATGTCATTTTTGGGGCCTGTTTTAAAAAGAGCTGTTTTGTGTGTATCATTTTAAATGTAAATGAGCTGCATAATCCCCGCCCTGCTGCTGGACCTAGACAGTAGCACCTCAATGCAGTACACAAGATCCGGGGGGAGGAGTCGGATCTTGTATAAGGGGTGGAGATTGGTAGGTTTAGGGGTGGAGATGGGTAGGTTTAGGGGTGGGTTTAGGGATCAGGGGGTGGAGATTGGTAGGTTTAGGTATGTAAAGTGGGAGGAGTTGGATCTGGATCCGACTCCTCCCCGTGGATTTCATGTTCTGCATTGAGGACCATCTCGACCTAGATGATGAAGAGACCAGTGTTGCCAACTTAGCGCCTTTGTCGCTATTTTTAGCGACTTTTCAGACCCCTTTAGCGACAATTTTTCAAAAAAAGCGACTAGCGACTAATCTAGCTACTTTCTGAACAAACCTCAGTAACCTCCAAATGTTGCCAGCATGAGTCCTGCGAGCGCGAGATGTGCTTTCTCCTTGCCGTCACACACCTCTCTCTGCGTCTACCCTGTTCTGTGAATGGATGAGGGCAGCAGCACGGAACGAATGAGCAGTGTTGTTTCCACGGACGGACTTATCACTTATCTTTTGTTTTTATATTTAAAGAATTTAGTTTGACCGTTTTATTTTCCTTTCTTTTCTTGTGCTTATTACTTGTAATACTCACTATCACAGTGCTTTAGTTCACCCAGTTCCCGAACTCTCTCAATTCGGATAATTTTACACATAAATAGTCATTCAACAGCTAGGCCTACTCGTTCTATTATCTGACAAAAAAAAATATAGTAAATGAGAACAGCTTTATTGGACATTCGGCTATATAGCCTATATTATATTATATTATATTATATTATATTATATTATATTATATTATATTATATTATATTAAAATACAGTATGTGAGCATGATTTTAATGAGAAAAAACATTAGGCAGGCAGAACGCAAGTACGCCGCGATGACGTCATGAATATGCTAATTGACGAATGACGTCATCTAGCGACATTTAGCTACTTTTTTGGGGGAGGCGTTAGCTACTTTCCTTTGAAAATAGTTGGCAACACTGGAAGAGACTCCGCGGCACAGAGTCGAATGAGAATGGACTAAACGTCTCGGAATAGTTATTTGATACATTTATGTACTTAAAAAGTTTTAATCGCGTCCCCTTTGCCAATATGGATGTGCAACACACACACACACACACACACACACACACACACGAACTGTGATAACGTTCGCACAATGTTTTGAAACTACACACACACACACACACACACACACACACACTACTGTGATAACGTTTGCTAAGTACAAACGATTTATTTATTTATTTCTTAAGGGGAGGGAGATAGACGTTTATATAGCCTACTGTCTATGGAGATAGAGCAGACCTTAATTTATTTACATTTGTAAATGCTGCAAAAAAATGCCTACGTGACATAAAACTGTCTGACGTTGTTTGTTGAGACATCCTATGCCGACGACAATAAATAGCTTTAGACGCATTTGTTGTTGAACTGGCTGACATCGATTGAAATGACTATTTGCTCAAAAATCATAAAATACACTTACTTCTTCTGGAGGTGACGTTGGATTGCGAACTGTAGGCAACGATCCACACTCTAGGATTAACTTTGACCCTCGTTCACTAAACAGTCAGTCAGAAAATGAATCTCGTATTTAGGAAGTTTAAGTAAGGCCTTTTCTTCATAAATAAAATCCATCCGCTGCGTTTTCAGTGGCTCTGATGTCAGTGAAGACTAGCATGTCCATTCTTACATCCCACAACAGAACACCTACACTTCTTAGGAGACATTGATTACACACCGGCTGTCGTTGAAACAATGGAGGATGCAGATCACCGAGGGCGGGGTCTATGCCAAAACCAGATGTCAATCAAATCACGTCGGTGGGGCTTAGCTCATTTCTACGTCACAGTGAGGGAAATCTAGAACAGGGTGTTCTGAGACAGTGCTTATGATTTATTGAGACAGTAAAAAAACTACTGGGTGGATTTTTATCATTCTAGGGTGATTTTGCTCACACACTGCCAACACACATTTATGTTCAAACACCATGTAAAAGTGAATTTTGCATAATAGGTGCCCTTTAAGTAAAGTGTCAATACTTAACACTTCAGAAAATACATCAACATGTAAGGTAGTATTGAGCACATAAATGACAGAGGTAATGTGAATCTTGTCTGGATGTTACAGGGACAGAGGAGCACACACGTCTGCTCATCCAGTGGAGAGTGGCTCATGAAGCCCTCTTCACTGGAAAGCGGAATGCTGCCATCAAAGGCTTTGAGTGAGTATACTACGGGAATGAATAAAGATAATTTGAATGTTAATGTAGTTTATTTAATTGTAATTTCAAAGCACTTTTTGATTCTTGATTTCTGTGAATTTACTGCAGAGCTTTTGTGGTGGAGCAGGACCTGCAAGGCAGGGTGACAGCAGGATTTGTAAAAAAAAAAAAAGGGAAAACCTAAAACAAAAATATAAAGTAAGATCATTTTGATAAAATCAAATGACATTGTGTTATTAAAATGATTGCTTTTGTATTATGCTTGTGTATTTGTGTTTTTTGCAGGATCTGAAATGTCCACAGACAGGGGTGAGCACTGAGGGTGGAGAGGCCACAGCAGCATCCTGGAAGTGGTATTCCACCATGGATGAGGCAATTGGGGGCAGACCCTCCATCACTCCACCTGCCCTCGTTGCCTCATGTGGGCCGGATGTTGCTGTGGCCTTGTAGCGACAATGCCTGACATGTGGTCACATGCTGTTCCAATTAGTAATTCCTTGTCTCCAAACAATCAAAATTGCAATCTGTTGTTCCCCAGAGGGACATTTTAGTCACAAGAGGACCCTGTTTTAAGAATCCCTTGTAAAAACCCCCTAGTTCAGCAGGGACTTCCTGTGACTTTACAACCTCATGACACACACACACACACACACACACACACACACACACACACACACACACACACACTGGACTTTGAAACAGATATTCCCCCACATAACAAGCCACTAAATGTTGATATGTATTCCTATGTTTCTCAAAGTGTCGTCACTTGCCATAACGGAAACACTGACAACTTTATTGTGTTTAATCAAACTTTATTTGTGTGTAATTATGCATATAAATGTAACGTTATGTTTCCCCAATCTTTACCTGTCATAATTGATATCTCTGTAATCCTCTCCATCTCACGGAGACGAATCTTGACTGCAAAGTACAATAATATGCATTTGTTCCAGGAAATATCATATTTCTAAGTATGAATCCTTTCCCTCATAAGACATATGGTACAAGGGGGCGTGTTTTTCTTCACACAAAGAAGACTTCTTCCCGCTACAGATCAGAAGTTTTGATTCGCTCTGTCACAAAACAGGGCGTAAAACAGATGTCTGTTAAAAGGACAAGACCCCCACTCTTCTCTCTCTTCTCTCTTCGATCCCGCTGATCCCACTTCCTCGCTTCTCCGGTCCCTCTCTCCTCCTCCTCCTCCACGTGCAGCGCTGCTCCAGCTGGACAGGCCTTGCCTTGGCCTCTGGGACACATGGCCCGCGTCATGTAAAAGCCTGCCGTCTTTGCAACCAAGATTTTCAACCTCTCCCCATCCCGGGAGACGAACTTTCTCGGTAACGTTACAATTCAGTGAGCCTTTCAAGCTTCGCGCGACACCGGAAGACGCAGCAGAACAGGACACCGTCTGCGCTTCCTTCCTGTCTCACCCGAACAGAGAACAGACTTGCAAGTATCTTTTGATCCCTCTAAAGCTGCTTTCCTAGGGTCCGGCTTTTAGGTTTCTGTATGTAACAATTACTAGCTTTTCCCTTCTCTCTATTTCTTTCTTTCTTTCTTTCCTGTCATTCTGATCATGTTATGTTTTATGTTTTGGTTCAGTTAAGTGTTTGTTTGTTTATTGTTTGTTTACAATTTTACGTACGTTTATATTTGTAGCTCATATAATCTCTAGCCTTACATTTATTAAAATCCATTTATACTTTTCAATGTCTCTGTGTTTGAAAACCCACCATTCTAAAGTCAATGAAACAAAAGATCTTAAGCTACAAGCACGATATTAGACTACATTCAGTAGTTTTAATTAATAAACTCAATAAAGTTTAATGTTCGTGGCCAGAACATTTATTGGAGTTTTTAAATAGATACCCCTTCTTAACTGTGATAATCTTAAAGTTATTCGCTGGACGAATGATGGATGACCAGACCAGTTACAGAACAAGGTAATCTCGATAATTGATAAAGAAAATGTACATGCGATTTCTGAATTATTATAACCATGAGTTATGAATATTAATATTTCCAAAATTCCCTATATCCTTGAGCTAATTCACATTTACCCAGAAGCATTATTCGTTACAGCCTCTTCATCCTCAGTGAGGCCAGAGCCAGCGAGAGCCCGGAAAAGGCCTTCAGACATAGAGGACCTGATCCGGGAGATGGAGGAGAGAGAAGAGGAGAGAGAGCGGAAAGCAGCTGAGAGGGAGGAGAGACTATGGAGAGAAATGGAGGAGAAGGAGGACAGAAGAGAACGAGAGAGACAAGCGAGGGAGGAGAGGCAAGCAAGAGAAGCAAGGGAAAGGAAAGAGAGATGGCACCGGGAGGCAAGTGAAAAAGAGGAAAAGAGAGAGCGGGAGACAAAGGAAAGAGACGAGAGATTTCTTTCAGTTCTTGAGATTCTTGCTAAAAAATAAATTAAAGTAAACAGTGTTTTGTGATCATTTACAAATCTGGGTTTATGTAAAGAGCAAACGTTTTAAAACACATTTAAATTGAATATATATATATATATATATATATATATATATATATATATATATATATATATATATATATATATATATATATATATAGCCCATTACACAACAAAAGTAATAAAGCTATTTTAAAAAATGCATGTAATTGTAAACCTATAAAATTACATTTGGAAAGAAAAGGAATGCTGACAACATGAATTGTAAAACATTTTGATGTTTTTTAATGTTTTAAAGGTAGTCGTGCTCATGGAGAGCAGGCACAGGAGCTGACACCGCAGCAGCCAGATTGTCCCACACATGTTCTCCCACTCTTGCTTCAAGGTTTTGGGGATCAGGGGGGCCGTCATCAAGGTCTTCCTCATCCTCTGGCTCAACGATGTCCCCAATGCTTAGAGCGAGATTGTGAAGCACAGCGCAGCAAGCAACAACCTCAGGCACGAAGGCAGGGCTCACCTCCGCCAGCGTGTCTTCAGCATCCTAAAAGCTCTCTCCACGATGTTGCGGGCACGGGAGTGCTTGCTGTTGAAACGAGCTTGCACAGGGTTCTGCACCGGCTCTCTGTACGGGGTGATGAGGCAGATCGGGGCACTCAGGCAAGGATAGCCTCCATCCCCGAGGATGCACTTGCCTGCAAGTGGATAAAGGCTGCCAGCATACACAGGGCTGTTCCTCAGCACCCTGGCATCGTGCACAGACCCAGGATATCCCACAAAGACATCAAGGAATTTCCCCCGGTGATCAGTGATGGCCTGGAGTTGAATGGAGTGAAACAGCTTCCTGTTGAAGTAACAGTGGGAGTTATTTGCTGGAGGTTTGATACGGATATGATAGCCATCTATGGCACCCACTGCTCTGCTGAAAACTGGTGACCCAGACAGCTGTGCAAATCCTGCTCCCACTGCCTCCAGGTCATCTCCGGTCGGAAAGCAAATCACCCTCCTCAAAATTCCCATGAGTAGTCCCAGCCAGTAGAGGAACACAAGGACCTCAATCTCCCGTTCCCATCCATGGTCAGATTCCAGTCTGACTGCAGCAATCAGGGAAAGGATGGATGGCAGAGACAGGTGAAGGTGGGCACGGTGGTCAGCTGCTTCATCAAAATAGAGCCGCAGAATGGGAACAGCTCTGTTTAGATGGCAGTAGGATGTGGGGTTAACCGCCTGTAAATATGTGATAGTTTGTTAAAATGAGAAATTTTAATAAATCTTTGTTTCATGTGTTGTTGACTTGCATTTGTTTATTGTGATGGTTAGTTTTAGTTATATCCATTTGTTTACTAATTGTTAATGTTTCCTGTTGTAGTCAATTAAATATAATTCTTTCATTAATTAATACATTCATTTCTTGACTGAAAATGGATGTATTCACATTCATTGGCTGCATTTGTCCACTATTAACAGTAAATTAGGCATGTTTTACTACAACATATTCTCAGTAAGAAAATATAATTGAGTATATTGGTCAGCATTTATCATTATAAGTGTTGGGGTGAGCTAGCATGGCAAGTCATTCTTGGTTAATGTTATTTTTTACGTACTTTAATTTAATTTAATTCGTACTTACATATTTAGAGTATGAAATCAATAGTCTTCTCCTAAGGCGAGATCTTCGAGCAGCTGCCCGACGTCTTCTTTGTACAGACATTGGAAACATTTTGCTGGCGTTGAAGAAAACCGTAATGGGTATGGTTGTCGAGGTACTGATGAATCAGGTGTTGGTACAGCTGTCGCTCATAATTTTTAAGCTATTGCGCTTTTGATAACGTCGTAGGTCACATGATAACGTCAACATGGCGAATGTTGTACGGATCGCATTCATACTCAACGAGATTTGGCTATAAAGTACCTACTCTTTTAGCGCTCGTTAAGTAAGTACTCATTGAAATTAAGTACCTACTCATTGAGTATGCGGTTTCGGACGCAGCCATTGTCATGGAAATGAATATGCAGCAGTGCCAATTTCAACCAGCAGGTGGCAAATGTCTGTAAGTTTCAAAAAGCAGTGCATAGTCTGTTGGCACGTGAGGCTTACACATGCATTCAAGATTTTTTTTTTTAATCAGTAAAATTCTAATTTTACTAATGCAGCTTCCTGCTTCTTTTTGAGCACACATTTTCATCGACTTTAAAAGATTTATGTCCGATGCTGACTATGAACTTTGTAGCAGAGTCTTGTATTGTGATCATGCGGTTTGCCTTTTGCAGTTCAGAGTCAATGTGGTCTTAGGAACCCTTTCTGAGGAGGCCTTGTGTGTTAAAGGCCTTCTGCATCAGGTAAAACATCATTGCGTGGGCATTGCGTGGAGGCAGGCCAAAAATGGTGACTAACTGGTTTTGAAGGAAAAGGTTCTTGGAGCTGGTGTCTTCCTCCGTCACACGTTTTAAGCTCCAAGGTAAACTCGTTCGGAGTCTGTGATAGTAGCACAGGCACTTTTAGGTCTGCCCTGCTGGGTAAGTCTGAGAATCCTGTAATGGTGGCTTGTTCCAGCTGCTGGTAGTGCCACAGCCAAAGCCAGAACGCAGTGCCACTCTGGGCTGGATGTGATCCAGAGCAGATGGAGTCTGTCTTGGTGTGTCACACCGGTCGAAGACTGCAGGTGAAAATCAATGTCTCGTAGATTGGCAGGGAAGTTGTGGTCTCCTGCAAGCTCTGGTGTGAAGGCAGGGATGTTTCTGACCATTC
The DNA here is from genome assembly GCF_964197995.2 of Scardinius erythrophthalmus. Lineage (NCBI taxonomy): Eukaryota > Metazoa > Chordata > Actinopteri > Cypriniformes > Leuciscidae > Scardinius > Scardinius erythrophthalmus. Next base: position 38,812,376 of record NC_138233.1, read on the forward strand.
GCTTGAGATCTTTGAGTATCACCTGGACCCGATGACAACACAGTGCCGAAGTGCCAACTAGTCTCTCCCTATGGAGGATCCCACTACCACTCTTTGATGTGCTCTTTGATACCAATCTTTCATTTGAAAGTCATGTGTCTAGTATCTGTAAAACTGCATTTTTACATCTTAAAAATATATCTAAATTACGCCATATGCTCTCATTGACAAATGCGGAACAATTAGTTCATGCGTTCATGACCTCAAGGCTAGATTATTGTAATGCTCTACTGGGTGGTTGCCCTGCATGCTTAATAAACAAACTACAGCTGGTCCAAAACGCAGCAGCTCGAGTTCTTACCAGAACCAGGAAGTATGACCATATTAGCCCAGTTCTGTCAAAACTGCACTGGCTCCCTATTAAACATCGCATCAATTTTAAAATATTGCTGATTACTTACAAAGCACTGAATGGTTTAGCTCCGCAGTACTTGAGCGAGCTCTTAATGCATTGTAGTCCGTCACGTCTATTGCGATCTCAAAATTCCGGCCAGTTACTAATACCTAGAATATCAAAATCGACTGCTGGCGGTAGATCCTTTTCCTATTTAGCACCAAAACTCTGGAACAGTCTTCCTACCATTGTCCGGGAAGCAGACACACTCTGTCAGTTCAAAGCCAGATTAAAAAAACATCTCTTTGACCTAGCTTTCACATAATACATTATAGACTTCTATAATTTAATGTTAGGCTGCATATAGTAGGTCAGCCGGAACCAGGAACACTTCCCATAAATCCTGATGTACTCGTTACATCATAAGAAGAATGGCATCTACGCTAATTTTAGTGTCTGTGTTTATCCCGAGGTTTTCCTGCAGCCTGCCGGATCCAGGCCGTATCCAGATCTGACGAAGGACCTTCGCCTGGACCGATGACAACACAGTACCGAAGTGCCAACTAGTCTCTACCTATGGAGGATCCCACTACCACTCTACAGATAAGGCATTGTCGGGAAAATTTCGTTTCACGTTCCTACCACAAAGCAACAAAATAAAATAAAATTCTTTATCAAAATTTATAAGGAAAGACAAGTACTTGTTTAGGCTTGGCTTGTAGGGAATTCCAAACCTGCGTATATTCAAATGCACATAACTATAGAACCCATTCTGAATGTGCATGTGACCGCCATCAGCGTTTCTGTCATGATTCTGCCTTGTCTCTGATTTTCCCTGGTCTTGAGGCAGGATCATGACAGACCCATGTTTTGTGTGTAAGCACATGGCCATTTGTTTGGCTGTGTGCTTGTGTTGTCTCGTCATGTAACCCCGCCCCCTTGTTATCTCATCTTGTTATCATTATTGTATCATCGCCGTCACCTGTTTCCCTCATTAGTTTCTCCCTATTTAATCCCCTTGTGTTTTCTGTCCTGTGTCGGTTCATTGTGAATACTGCTGTGATGTTACTCTGTGAATCTTGCCTGTGCTGTATTTCATGTGAGTCATTGCAAAATAGTTCCTGTGAGTATCCTGTCTTCGTTACGAGTCCTGTGAAGATCCTGTTTGTGTATTTGCTGTTAGTTAGTGTCTAGACTTCTGTCAAGTTTATAGTCTAGTTAGTATCCTCAGTCTTGTCTTGTTTTACCCCATTGTGGGCTTTATTTTCCCCTTTTTGCCTATAATAAATCGTGTTTAGTGTACTTTGTCTGCGCCTGGGTTCTCCTTCCTCATCATCATAACAGAATGAACCGACCAGCAAGGAACCCAGCAGACAGTATGTCCTCCCAGCTCCAGCGACAAATGAGATTCAGAGAACAATGCTGGTTGTCAGCTCCCACTGACAGAAGGAGGGTCAATCTTCCATCCTCGTCCCAGGGTGAGTGGATCCTGAAGAATTATGCCCAACTCTGGGATCGTTTCTCTCGGGAGGAGCCGCCGAGTCCCACCGTGTTGTCGCCACCAGCCAAGCTGCCCGTGATCCTGGAGGGTCGGGTCCTGGCTGTTGTTTCTCAAGGGGACCAGGCTCACTCCACTTCTCCCGAGGTCCCAGCCAATCCCGTTGATCTTCGTGGCAAACGAGGGAGGAGGACTTCGTGGGATTCTCCGTCGGAGTCATCCTCGACCGAGTCAGCGCTGCCTGAGACTGCCCTTCCAACTCAGGTCACAGATCCCGCTGAGCTTCTTCAACCGGTCACAAGTCCGGCTATGACTTCCACACCACGACCTAAGAGAAAGAAGAGGAGAAAGGGAGCCTCTTGTCCTTCGTCTCAGCCTGTCCCAGAGCCCGCTCCTGCAAGCGCTGTTCCAGAGCCCGCTCCTGCAAGCGCTGTTCCAGAGCCCGCTCCTGCAAGCGCTGTGCCAGAGCCCGCTCCTGCAAGCGCTGTGCCAGAGCCCGCTCCTGCAAGCGCTGTGCCAGAGCCCGCTCCTGCAAGCGCTGTGCCAGAGCCCGCTCCTGCAAGCGCTGTGCCAGAGCCCGCTCCTGCAAGCGCTGTGCCAGAGCCCGCTCCTGCAAGCGCTGTGCCAGAGCCCGCTCCTGCAAGCGCTGTGCCAGAGCCCGCTCCTGCAAGCGCTGTGCCAGAGCCCGCTCCTGCAAGCGCTGTGCCAGAGCCCGCTCCTGCAAGCGCTGTGCCAGAGCCCGCTCCTGCAAGCGCTGTGCCAGAGCCCGCTCCTGCAAGCGCTGTGCCAGAGCCCGCTCCTGCAAGCGCTGTGCCAGAGCCCGCTCCTGCAAGCGCTGTGCCAGAGCCCGCTCCTGCAAGCGCTGTGCCAGAGCCCGCTCCTGCAAGCGCTGTGCCAGAGCCCGCTCCTGCAAGCGCTGTGCCAGAGCCCGCTCCTGCAAGCGCTGTGCCAGAGCCCGCTCCTGCAAGCGCTGTGCCAGAGCCCGCTCCTGCAAGCGCTGTGCCAGAGCCCGCTCCTGCAAGCGCTGTGCCAGAGCCCGCTCCGGCCGATTCAGCTGCTAAGGCTGTTTTGCGGTCGGTTTCGGCGAGCCACGAGATGCCGATTGTCATCGCTGTAAGAACCTTGTCCGAGTATCTGTCCAGTCTACCCAAGATTCTGGAGGCTCCGGCCGATTCAGCTGCTAAGGCTGTTTTGCGGTCGGTTTCGGCGAGCCACGAGATGCCGATTGTCATCGCTGTAAGAACCTTGTCCGAGTATCTGTCCAGTCTACCCAAGATTCTGGAGGCTCCGGCCGATTCAGCTGCTAAGGCTGTTTTGCGGTCGGTTTCGGCGAGCCACGAGATGCCGATTGTCATCGCTGTAAGAACCTTGTCCGAGTATCTGTCCAGTCTACCCAAGATTCTGGAGATGCCTGTCCCAGCTGATGTGTCCAGCCCTGTCCCAGCTGATGTGTCCAGCCCTGTCCCAGCTGATGTGTCCAGCCCTGTCCCAGCTGATGTGTCCAGCCCTGTCCCAGCTGATGTGTCCAGCCCTGTCCCAGCTGATGTGTCCAGCCCTGTCCCTAATTTTGTGTCCAGCCCTGTCCCAGCATCACAGTCTACATCTTTCTCCACTCCCTTACCACCTGCCTCACCCATTGTCTTCGCTCCGCTGCCGGCTGTAGCTGTTCCCTCTGTCACCACTTCACCCCGGACTGTTTCCCCCAAGACTGTTCCTCGTGTTTCCCCATCCAAGTCTGCCCGGACCCCTCGTCCTCAGCCATCGTCCTGTCCACCCAAGACCACAGTCCCACCCACCCACCCTGGACATTCCCCCATGAACTCTGTGTTGTCTCCACCTCCTCTGCCTTGTCTGTTTTTGATTTTTCACCCCAACCCTGCTATTGTTTATTCATGTTTGCCGTTGTTGGTTTTTGTCATGTTTTGTTGGTTTGTGTCCATGTCTCAGTCCGTCATGTCACGTGTTTAGTGTTTCCTTAGGGAGCGTCTGGAAGCCGCTCCTTAAGGGAGGGGTTCTGTCATGATTCTGCCTTGTCTCTGATTTTCCCTGGTCTTGAGGCAGGATCATGACAGACCCATGTTTTGTGTGTAAGCACATGGCCATTTGTTTGGCTGTGTGCTTGCGTTGTCTCGTCATGTAACCCCGCCCCCTTGTTATCTCATCTTGTTATCATTATTGTATCATCGCCGTCACCTGTTTCCCTCATTAGTTTCTCCCTATTTAATCCCCTTGTGTTTTCTGTCCTGTGTCGGTTCATTGTGAATACTGCTGTGATGTTACTCTGTGAATCTTGCCTGTGCTATATTTCATGTGAGTCATTGCAAAATAGTTCCTGTGAGTATCCTGTCTTCGTTACGAGTCCTGTGAAGATCCTGTTTGTGTATTTGCTGTTAGTTAGTGTCTAGACTTCTGTCAAGTTTATAGTCTAGTTAGTATCCTCAGTCTTGTCTTGTTTTACCCCATTGTGGGCTTTATTTTCCCCTTTTTGCCTATAATAAATCGTTTAGTGTACTTTGTCTGCGCCTGGGTTCTCCTTCCTCATCATCATAACAGTTTCTCACAGGTTCGCGTTTAAAGTCTGTGTAGAGAGAATGGTGTCGTCTTAGCGGCCCCTAATTTAATAACAAATTATCGTTGCGACGGATGCAAATCAATCAAAACTAACTTTAGATGGAAAATAACTTAACTCTGCTATAAAGCCAAAACAATATCTGTTACCTTAAATTATACGCTTATCTCTGTGAAATTGCTTTGAAACAATCTACGTTGTTAAAAGCGCTATATAAATGAAGATGACTTGACTTGACTCACTTCATGTGCCGCTTCAGGGTTTGTCTGAATTGATCCTTTTCCTCCTGCGGCTGCAGAGGCTCTCAGGACACTGGTGGGTGAATGTTAAGCTGAGGATTTGGCTTCTCCCCCATTTGTGCAGGGCTGGGGAAGCTTACGCGGCTGATGTGAAGTTTAGCAGGATACATCTTTCTTGTGGGGTCCATTTGCAGTTGGTTGGACTGTTTCAGTTCTGTTCAGGACCACCTTGTGTTTGTCTATGATGTTACAGCATTGCTGAGTCAGTGTTTGGACTTCAGCTCTGGCTGGACACTGATGGCTTTAGTTCAACCAGTTCTTTAAGTTGAAACACTAAAACAGTTCTTTACCCGTCTGTTGGCAGGTGCTCAGCAGCTGTCAGCCGCCTGAAGAATGGTGATCTCTCTCAGTTGCTCCACTCTGTTAGGGTCTTTGCACCTGTCCTGTGCCACACGCTGAGCGAGGTTCGTTCTCTGTGGAATTCTGTGGCTGGCAGCGTTAGTTCATTTACCTCCTGTTTGAGGCCTGCGGGAGCGTGGCCAAGGAGAAGATGATGCTGGTCAGCTCTTGGTGGCTCAGGCTGGGTGTCAGACGTCTGCTTTCGTTGTCGTCTAACGGTTCCTTTCTCTGCCTGGGAAGGTCATTGCCTGCTTCAGGCTGAAGGATGTCAAGGACACTGCTCTGCTGGGTCTCCAGGTGGTCCTGGGGGGTGGCAGGGCTGGATGTCTGAGGCCTACTGGCATACTTGTGGGAACACAAGAGAGGAGTGGCAAAGGCATATGCAAGTTTCTACAGAGGTGGCAAACTATCTGTGTGGGAGAACGGCTATGTGGGCCATGTAAGATGTGAATAGCTGATGTGGTGCAGCTAAAATTTAGTGTTGGTGAGCACACACAGCAAAAAGGTTTTGAGTATCTTAGTTGACGTGCTTTAAGCAGCGTTGACTGATGACTGGGCTTTTACATGTCATAAAACTATTACTCAAAATACTGATGGTCTTTTCACATGTTATACTACGAGAGTAACAAAAAGAGCAAAACCAAAATAGAACAATAAGATTAACTCAGATGAAAGGGAAGAAAGGAGTGTTTTACCTATTTAAAAGATTCGTGAAGCTCTGAAACCAGTGTGAATCATTTGTCTCAAATCAGTGATTCTGATCGTGTATCAAACTGCTAATCTTTATCGAACTGCTAGTCACAGGATTTCAGTAAACAGGCTTTGTTACGCATCATAGCTGTTTCGAAATTATTTTAAAATTCAACGGTTCGTGAACCTGTGTGTATCTGATTTATATGTGATCTTATATCACTTTTAAAGACTTGTTCACATTTAATGACGCATTTGATAAAGGGAAGAGGCAAATTTGATAGTCTCTTATTGGTCTGGTTGACCAAACTTTCATAAAACGAGCCCTACAGTTTTACTAAGATATCGTGCCTTGACACCTCATATTAAAAAGGTATTAGATAGTTTGTTGATTGCCATTAAATGATTACACCTTTGATAAAACCTTTGCGATTGGTTTGTAAAAGGTGTTTCATTGATTTGAGTTGTCGCTACACTTACACTGTTCTGACCAGCAGGGGTCGCCAGCGAGGGCGCTTCAAAACAAATAAGTATTTGTGACGCAATTGACTCCTTTGATTCAAAGCCTTGATGAGCTTTGACTCTCGTTACTCGTGTTCAAATCACTATCCCTTTGTTTCAAGGGCCAAGGCCCAAAGTCTATAGTCTTTGGTTTAAAGGTTACGCTTTACACTCACATGTGTCTAAGTTTTAACCGGTGCTAAAAGCTATCATTTGAGGTAGAGGGCTTTAACTTGTATGCGTGTAGGGTTGCTAGGGAGCTAGCTTTTTGGCCACACGCAATCACTTGTTTACACAAGGGTCTGTGAGGTTTGTGCTGTCATCAGATTATCAGAAGTGCCTGCTCGCACTTCCCGGTGTCATGTGTTGCTAAGAGACCAATGCCAACCAACAACATAAATCGAACGGAGCAGCGATTGGGTTGTGCTGCAAGTTTGCAAAAGGAGACAAAAACGGGGCAAATTATAGTAGCATAAATTACATGTTGTGGTATTTAGTATTTTTTCCCATTTAGTCTAGTGTGATTTGTTTTTTTGTTTTTTTTTTAAATGGCTTTCTGCTTTTAAGCATTGTTTTTAAATCTCACGAATACACTTCCATTTCCCTTTCCCATCAATCCAAAAATCAGCTGAGCTGAAACATAATATAGACAGGTAGCTTAATAGTCAAGAGAAAGTCAATGTCTAAAAAACTCCACCCATACGTTTTTGTTACTTAAATATGCAATCGAAAATAAGGATTTATTGCACATTTAATGAGGAATGAAATGGATATTCTCATTTTATCATTACCACAACTCCCCAATGTTATATTTAACACCTGTTTAGAAGCCTTTACCTCTTATTACACAACAAAGGATAAAAATGCATTAATAGAACGGGTTTACCATTAATAGGCTGTTCGTGGTTTGTTTTACGCTACTAACTTTATCCAGTGACCTTTCTTTTATAGATAACTTCCCCTAAAACTACTAATTTAGAGAGCAATAGTCAACTAGCATGCTTTAATACACAAGTTAATTTGATTCAGATGTACTGATAATATACAATCTTATTCTTTAAACGTCTTACCTTTTAAAAGTGCAAAACAAACGGTCTGTTCTACCGCGCTGCTGCTACTTCCGGGAACTATAGAGAGGCTCCACGAACCACCATTGCTGTAAAAAACAGTTCCATTGGAGCGAGTGAATGGGGTTGTCGCAACTTTCTCTCTCTCTATGGCTCTGACTCTGTCCAGGAGGAAACTCCTTTGACCAATGAGAAACCTCTTGCCACGCCCCCTACCTCTTACCACGCCCCTACCTCTTGCCACGCCCATTACTCCAAGCTGCAGCTACCCCTGTCTCAACAATACCAGATGCGCGCGCATCCAGGAGGCAGAAAAACGCTATCTGTTATGCCGAGTTCTGTAAAAGAACATTGTTTGTAATATTTTGTTGACTCAATAATAAACTGCAATTTCAGAGTTGGATCTGTTTGTTTGTGTTTCATATTAATATAACATTATGTAAAACGTCCAACTGTTTACGAATCAAAATCCGGACATACTGTGATGCATGTATGAATTATCATGTTAGACTAAGTTAGTAATAGCCAATGTCAGTGCAGCATCTATAGAGCCTGAATTTGCTTTTAAATAAGTTAACCTTGTTTATTTTACTTTACAACCTGCAACATTTCATGACACATATAACGTTACTTTACTACGGAGCCCCCCTAGTCCCACTTTGACAAAAAAAAAATTATTATAACTATCTTGTGGCCTCAAGATACTAACTCGTGGCCTCAAGATAGTAACTCGTGGCCTCAAGATAGTAACTCGTGGCCTCAAGATACTAACTCGTGGCCTCAAGATAGTAACTCGTGGCCTCAAGATAGTAACTCGTGGCCTCAAGATAGTAACTCGTGGCCTCAAGATAGTAACTTGTGGCCTCAAGATACTAACTCGTGGCCTCAAGATAGTAACTCGTGGCCTCAAGATAGTAACTCGTGGCCTCAAGATACTAACTCGTGGCCTCAAGATAGTAACTCGTGGCCTCAAGATAGTAACTCGTGGCCTCAAGATAGTAACTCGTGGCCTCAAGATAGTAACTTGTGGCCTCAAGATACTAACTCGTGGCCTCAAGATAGTAACTCGTGGCCTCAAGATAGTAACTCGTGGCCTCAAGATACTAACTCGTGGCCTCAAGATAGTAACTCGTGGCCTCAAGATACTAACTCGTGGCCTCAAGATAGTAACTCGTGGCCTCAAGATAGTAACTCGTGGCCTCAAGATACTAACTCGTGGCCTCAAGATAGTAACTCGTGGCCTCAAGATACTAACTCGTGGCCTCAAGATACTAACTCCTGGCCTCAAGATACTAACTCGTGGCCTCAAGATAGTAACTTGTGGCCTCAAGATACTAACTCGTGGCCTCAAGATACTAACTCGTGGCCTCAAGATACTAACTTCTGGCCACGAGAAAGTGATTTTTTTCAAGGAACGTTCCTTTTAATATTTCCATGGCGACGAATCACGCGATACACCGCAGCCACAATAATACTGTATGACAGATGTGTCGCTTTTATTTCGCTTTTCCTTTTTTATTCAAAATATTCACAAACTTGCTTACCATGTCATCAACTAGCCCCTGAGAGTACGGCGCCACATTAAGAATGTTCCGTGCTGCCAGATCCAAACTGTGCTTTCGCGCATTGGCTGGCGCTGAGCCAGAGTCTGACGCGTTGAGGGCTGTCATCACAACTAAACAGTTTTTTCAACTTCATAATGTTTATTTTTGGTTTCAGATATTTAAATACACATAAGCACGAGTAAAACAATACATTTGGAGTTTGTAAAACACACTGATGTCTGTGGAAGTAGCAATAACAATCTATTCAAAGATAATTTGCCGACATGTGTTATTCATATTAGACAAACATAGTGCAAGACAAGGAACTATAAAGTTTACTCTATTCTTCTCAGTTCACCGGCCACTTTCTTGCATTTATTTCGGGAGAAACTGATGAATTCACGTACTGTAAATCCGACAGACAACATTGCAGCGCCCATCATGTTATTATAGATCAAGATTATTTATAAAGGTTTTTAAATACTAAACACACTCACTTACACGTATGTGAGAATCGGGATATCAGATAGGCTAGTTGATGACATGGTAAGCAAGTTTGTGAATATTTTGAATAAAAAAGGAAAAGCGAAATAAAATCGACACATCTGTCATACAGTATTATTGTGGCTGCGGTCAATCGAAACCAAAAATAAACATTATGAAGTTGAAAACACTGCTTAGTTGTGATATATGACAGAGCTGAACGCGTCCGACTCTGGCTCAGCGCCAGCCAACGCGCGAAAGCACAGTTTGAATCTGGCAATGATGCGACGTCACTGAACATTTTAAATGTGGCACCGTACTCTCAGGGGCACAGAAATAAAAATCCCATATATGAGACCGTACCGCTCAAAAGGTTAATCATGCGGCGCCCGAGTGCATTTGACCGGCATAAAATCGGCATATGTCAGACTGACCGGCCAGTCGCCAGTCATGGCCGATCACGTGAAAATCGGCCAATTCCGGTCACCAGCCAATCAATCGGTGCATCTCTAAAAGGAATATAAATAATAATAGAAGTTGGTAAATAAACAAGTAGGCTATATAGCCAACATGTAAAAAGTATATAGACTATAAAATATGAAAAAAATTTATAAAGGACTATGGATATGTAGCCAAGGAACTATAAAGTTTACTCTATTCTTCTCAGTTCACCGGCCACTTTCTTGCATTTATTTCGGGAGAAACTGATGAATTCACGTGCTGTAAATCCGACAGACAACATTGCAGCGCCCATCATGTTATTATAGATCAAGATTATTTATAAAGGTTTTTAAATACTAAACACACTCACTTACACGTATGTGAGAATCGGGATATCAGATAGGCTAGTTGATGACATGGTAAGCAAGTTTGTGAATATTTTGAATAAAAAAGGAAAAGCGAAATAAAAGCGACACATCTGTCATACAGTATTATTGTGGCTGCGGTGTATCGCGTGACGCGTCGCCATGGAAACATTAAAGGGAACGTTCGCCTTGAAAAAACTCACTTTCTCGTGGCCAGGAGTTAGTATCTTGAGGCCAGGAGTTAGTATCTTGAGGCCAGGAGTTAGTATCTTGAGGCCACGAGTTAGTATCTTGAGGCCACGAGTTACTATCTTGAGGCCACGAGTTACTATCCTGAGGCCACGAGTTACTATCTTGAGGCCACGAGTTACTATCTTGAGGCCACGAGTTAATATCTTGAGGCCAGGAGTTAGTATCTTGAGGCCAGAAGTTAGTATCTTGAGGCCACGAGTTACTATCTTGAGGCCACGAGTTACTATCTTGAGGCCACGAGTTACTATCTTGAGGCCACGAGATAGTTATAATATTTTTTTTGGGACAAAAATGTGGGACTAGGGGGGCTCCGTACTTTACTGTAAATCAAAGATTTGATGATGGATTATGTGGGAAGCCATAGTATCTCTGACCGTGGCGATTATATTAAAAAAATTACTCTCAGCAATGATGAGATCTTGCCGGATCCCTACGCAATACATGACGATCTTTGGATTGTGGCTGACAAGAAGTGGCCAGCAATTGTATGGCCTGATATATATATATATATATATATATAATTATCTTATTCAGACACCAAGTGTGTAAACAAGAGATATGATTAGATCGTACAAATCCATTGATGCATACAACTACGTGCTATGTGGTCATGTGCAGCTCGTCAAATTATGAATAGAAAGAATATAACATACAACTTCCTTCTGTCCCACTCTTCCATTCGCCTAGATTTGGAATTACTTACAACATGTATAATTTAAATGAGCAGATAAAACACAACAGATAGCCCTGCATGTATAAATTAGGGTAGACTGTGTACAGTTGAGACATAGGTACAGTTGAGACACCTTAAATAACTTGTGCGCGCAGCATGCACAAGTTGTGATTTTTGCTGTGCACACGCGTATTAGTGTCCTCTTTTATCCTGCAAAATCTGAAGACTGGACGTGTCTCCGATCAGAAGATACTGTATCTGCAAAAGTTTTTTGCGCACTCAACTATGAATAACTTATTATCCTTATGTGAATGTTAAACGTAACTGGTACCATTACAAACGTTATTCTGTGCCCTAAAAATTGGCATATTTCATGGTAATGAGTCATGCAAGCTCAATGCAAAATCTAGAGAAATGTGCGAAGTGGCCACTATAGTGTCTCAACCGCACCCCAATAGAGTTATATTACAAAACACGCTGTTTATTTGTTCAGTGTTATGATAACAGGTTAAACATCATAATTGGCCAGCATAGGACGCAATTAAAAATACAATTTCATATTTATTATATTTAACTGTATGTTATTAATGAATATATTTTTCTAACATGCATGTTAGAAAGATAACCTAGCAAGTTGTCAAATAGACAAGGTGGTAAAACGGGTACAGTTGATACACCCTTTTAAGATGTGTGGTCACATAGTTAATTTAAAGAACATTTAATTTTTAAAGAATTAATTTAATGTGTGAGTGTGTGTGTGTTAGCTATGCTGTTTATGTAGTGCATGTGGACTTTTTGTTTATGTTTATCTTATACTTGTGCAGGATGCCCCGCACGAGAGCTAGGACAACAAATAGGGAATGCCAGGATACCATTCAGAGAGGGCCGCAAAAGTTGTAGATGAGGGTATATCAATTAGGAAGGTAGCTGAGTTCAAGATTCCTGTTGCTTCACTGGCACGATATGTGAAAGAAAGAAAAGAGCTTCATTTCTTCATTTGTCTTTATTTATTATATTTGCAATGAACATTTAGTTACATTTCCCTCATTAAAAATGGGTGTCTCAACTGTACCATAGTACTGTCTCAACTGTCCCGTACATAGGTACAGTTGAGACAGAGTTAACACAAAAAACACCTTATTTTTATTCGCTAATTGTGGAAAATGTAAACTACTTATGGGTATTATTGATTGATAATATATTAGTCTGCATGCTAATGTAATGTCATGTGGCATTTCATGTGAAAATTCAATTCTTTTCCGTACGTATTTTTGTGTGAAAAATCTAAACTCAAAAAGTGTCTCAACTGTACACAGTCTACACAACAACTCCTTGGCATTTTTACTTAGCTACAACACCACCACTTTGCTACTAGCCTAAACCCTTTACTCCGGTATGAAGACCGCGGGTCTTTTGCCTCCTGGTTGCGTGCGCAAGCAGTGATGACGTAACCGAAAAATCCATGTATTCAAACAGGGCTAAACCGAAAATACATGATCCGGCAGTGCCGGGGCTGAAACATCCTCACCATGTCCTCCAGTAAAATATAAAACATAAAAATGACAATAGCCAATTCTGGTCCCATAGCTGTTTACTTAATTACATCAAATGAATTATCAGGGGGGTATTGCACAAAAGCAAGATAAGGGATTAAGCTGGGATTTTCCAGTTATCCTGGCTGAATTTAGCCCTGACTCGGTTGCATGAAGGGAGGCTAAATTAATCTACATTAAGTTACTATGGAGATTTACACTTTGCAGCTAGCCTGCTCCGGAGCAGGCTAACAACCAGGCTAAGATTAATCCTAGTGATTTATCAGCTAGTTCCTCCCTAAATCCTACTAGATATTAATGTGTTTTAGTCACTTCATGGTCCTGCATTAAAATACTAGATATACTGTCATTCATTCAAGTATGCGTACTGTTATTTTAGTTATTATTGAAAACTGCTGTTCATTTCAATGTCAGAGGTTTGATGAATATTATTCGAGATTTAAAGCATTTATTGTCATACACATAGTGAGGAAAGCAGATATTCCTGAGCAAGTATTACTTTACTGTCCACAATGAATGCCAACACACTGCAAAAGAACTATACAATACAATATGAGAAATAGAATGTATATCTATATATGAAAGTATAGAGTAGAAATGTACTGTTGAATGAGAAAAAATATCAATATATTATATTTCATTGCAGTTGATGAGATACAGTGCTATGCATAAGTTTAGACACCCATGCTAAAGATGACTAAAAAGAAGAATAAAAAAAATCATCTTTTGGAAATTAAACTTAATTTAAAAAATTAGGAAAAATCCAACCTTTAAGGACACCAATTTTCTTTGTGAATGAATAATGTATCGTAAATAAATAAATGTTCTTCCTTAAAATACAGGGTGCATGAGTTTGGTTAAATTCCCATAGAGGCAGGCAGATTTTTACTTTTAAAGGCCAGTTACTTCATGGATCCAGGATACTATGCATCCTGATAAAGTTCCCTTGGCCTTTGGAATTAAAATAGCCGCACATCATCACATAGCCTTCACCATACCTAGAGATTGGCATGGTTTTATTTCAGTTAGCCTAATGATTTGCATTAAGAGGTGATCTTATGGAAATAACTCCATGCCAATCTCTAGGTATGGTGAAGGGTGTGTGATGATGTGGGGCTATTAGATGGATAAAAATAGAGCAAAAAAAAAAAAATAGATCTGATTATAGATTACATCAAATCAATTAGAAACAAAACCTACCTACAAATTGATAAGAGTAAAAAGATTATTGACAAAATAAACTAAATAGATCAAATAGATGCACATAGTGGGTAGGTGTTTGCAATTATACTACATGTTAAATGCATGTCCACTGGTCACATTTAAGGCAAAGTATACAATTATTTTTGAAAATGACAAGTAGGGCCTAACTCCTTGAATTGTAATTATGAGGGTTTCAGTGGAGCACTGGTTATTTGGACTACTTATGCATTCAATCGGTCCGCTATTGTTTGCCAAGCATTCTCTCTTTGCTTTATTACAGCAGCTGTATTGCCTTTTTTACATGTTTCTTATTAATATGTTTCACTTCTTCATACTTTTCCATTAGAAGCTGTTGATCATTAGGTGAAAAGTAGCCTATGCCGCACGGGTTTTGTCCATTTTTGCATCGGTGATTCTGTGTTCGATTTCGTGATCTTTTTAAGAATGCCGTGAACGCGCATTTATCCAAACTACACCCGGCTTGACATATCCGCGCGTTCTCATCCTGGCTCAGCAAACGTGCAACCTTATTAAGCCAGGATGCACTGATTAAACTAGGTCAAGCCGCGACTGTTCTTTTATCCTGGCTTTCTTAATTCTACTTTTGTGCAATACCCCAGTGGATGGCAGCTGTCCTCTCCCACCGGTGCTTGGCGCCAGGAGCGGTGATCGGGAACACCTGGTTGCGCAATTAGGAAATCCTATTGTATTGCTATAAATAGGCGGAAAATTTTTATCACTGATCATATCGTCAGTGAGTTGACTCTCGGTTGTGAATAATGTTTGTACGAGGAATCATCGTCCTTCTCTGCGTCCTAGGTGAGTAATGTAATGATTTCATTTACAAAACAACTGATGTTGGGATGTTGGTGATTTGCCACATGAGGACCTGCGATATACACTGACACTCAGCAACGGTCTAATGTGGCTCATAATGAATCAATGTGGATTTAATAAAGTATGCACATTCTTTAGAGACTTAATTAATTGCTGAAGTAAGACAATCACACTTAATGTCTGAATGTCACTTTTTTTTTTTCAATTTAAGTATAGTTCACAAAAACAAGACTAAAGTTCAGTTTTTGTAAAAAAAAAAAAAAGACCATATTGACTTTCATTGTATGGGCCAAACAAGTTAGCATGTATTTGATTTCCTCTTGCCGTATCATGAAACTTTAATCCTTGTTTTTCCTTCTTGACAAACAGTGGCCATTTCTGATGGAGCAAAAGAGGTGAGTAAATAAAGCCTGTAGAATTGCTTTCCTCCAGGTGCAGATGACAATGTTTTTTTCTTTTTATGTGACAAGCCTGATTGCAAGGGCGATCCTGACGTATGCACAGCGGAGTATAAACCCGTGTGTGGAACCAATGGAATAACATATGGCAATGAATGCGAACTGTGTGCTGCCATCAAGTGAGTTTAAAAATGCATGCATTTTAAAATAAAGTACTGTAGGTGTAAAAACAGTTTAGAGTGGGTCACTTTCAAACATTTTTAATTTAATCTTTTTTTTAAGGCGCTCATGCACTCGAATCTTAATCCAGAATGAAGGCCTATGTGAGAATGCACAAACCGTGGCCATATCTGATGGAGCAAGAGAGGTGAGTTAATAAAGGCTTTAGAATTGCTTTCCTCCAGGTGCAAATAACACTTTTTTTTTTATTAAATGTAACAAGCCTAATTGCTGCAAGTACCCGTCTGACGGATGCCTAGAGAGATATGAACCTGTGTGTGGATCCAATGGAATAACATACGACAGTGAATGTGAACTGTGTGCTGCCATCAAGTAAGTTTAAAAATGCATGCATTTTAAAATAAGTGCTGTAGGTGTAAAAACAGTTTAGAGTGGGTCACTTTCAAAGTTTAATTTTCAATTTATTTTTTTTTCTCTTTAAAGGCGCTCATGCACTCCAATCTTAATCCAGAATAAAGGCCCGTGTGAGAATGCACAAACCGTGGCCGTATCTGTTGGAGCAAGAGAGGTGAGTTAATAAAGGCTGTAGAATTGCTTTTCTCCAGGTGCAAATAACACTTTTTTTTTATTAAATGTAACAAGCCTAATTGCTGCAAGTACCTGTCTGACGGATGCCCAAAGATATATGAACCTGTGTGTGGATCCAATGGAATAACATACGGCAATGAATGCGAACTGTGTGCTGCCATCAAGTAGGTTTAAAAATGCATGTATTTTAAAATAAGTGCTGTAGGTTTAAAAACAGTTTAGAGTGGGTCACTTTCAAACTTTAATCTTCAATTTAATCTCTTCTTTTTAGGGCACCAGGCACTCAAATCTTACTCCAGAATGAAGGCCCATGTGTGGGATGGCAAAAAAAAGAATGATTCAGCTTGACAGACCTTTAGTCAGCTACTCATGTCTCATTCAATATGACCTGAATGTGTAATGATTTAATCCATTAATAAATGTTGCATAATGAAGCTGTTCTGTTTTCTCCCTCAAATCTTGGAAAGATGCAATAAAATAGGTGAATATTGTAAGGAGAGAACAAACCATATCAAGAGCAGAATATCATAATTTTTTTTTTTTTTTAACTCCTGTTAGATTATTTGTCAGGAAGACTATCTGCATCCTCGAAGCTTTCAGTTAGAAACTGAGACTGTGTAATACCATAACAATCAATTTTATTAAAGGGTCATATTTATACACAAGATAAAGCAGATTCATCCACGATGGCCAGGCCATCCAGTCATATACTCAAGATCAACCTCTGCCTTGTAGGGCAGATTAAGAAATATAACAAGAGTTATCAGATGTTCAAATGTGTGTTAAGTGTATAATAAGGCTTTGTTCTTGTTTTGTTTGAGTCTATGATGTGCAGATAACATAATGGAAAAAAAGTTAATATTAACACTCCCTGTGCAGAAAACTCCACTGAAGTCCTCAAGTGCGTTCCATTCGACCATAAGTGCCCTGTGAAGTGTACAAATTATAGTATTAAAATATTATTTAATGAAAATACAGATTACAAAATACTCCAAAGTAATTAAATGCATATTTCAAATACATGTAATTAAAATACTGCCCATAACCATCTAAAGTGATGTTTCAATCTGAAGGGAGTGAACAAGACCCGTGTGAAGGCCCTGCAAACAGCTCAGGGAATACGGGAACATCCATACATCACTTCACAGGAACTGGAGAGGAAAACTTACCCACCAATCATTGCACATCTCTCCAATACTTTAGTAAGTTTTAATATAATAAAGGTGGTGAAAATGACGAGGTTTAGATGTTATTGATTTTTATTAGTTTCTTTAAAAAGCATTTTTCAATACTGAAGCCACATTTTCAAAACTCTTCATACAGTCTGCATTAGCAACATGAATCTTGGCCAAACAGTTCATCTCACCTCCAAAACTCACTCACACCAACTAAACACTTCATATATGTCTCAAAATAAGCTCGTTCCACCATAACACTGGCAACAATTCTCATCCAGAAAACATACATATCATTCATAACTAGGGTGACCACCCGTCCCGCGTAGCGCGTGCGCGCACAGCGTTTGAAGCCCAATTCACGCGTCACGCATAATCTATGCTTGCTCAAAAAAAAGTTGGTCGCTCTATATACTCGAGCCCCAAGCAGACAAACGAACATTACTAGACATTTCAGCACGCTATTGTTGCCACACAAACCCCTCAGTTGAACTGCTGTGCTGACTAGGTTGTTGTCAACTTTTTCGTTGTTGTCATGACAGCGCACGCACGCGCATACCAGACACACTTGGAAGGAAGGAACTTTTAGATGCGCGCTTTCCAATTCGAAAAATTCGAGAAAGAGACTGCCAACGCCATCATCAATTAAAAAGAGAAGGTGTGAGTACAAGAAACAAGAATGGGGAAATGAATATTTGTGGCTGAAAGGTGTTGAGGGGGATACCGAGAGGGCTTTTTGTGACCTTTGCAAAACGTCCTTCTCAATCGGACATGGAGGGAGGGGAATACGAGGTCAATCGTATTTTTTTTAAATATTTTTTTTAACTGTTCCTGTGGTGTTGAGCAACTACAATTCCTGTTAATCCTATAAATTTATATTATAATTTATTAATTTATTTAAAGTAAATAAATTGTAATGAAAAATAAATAAAATTAAATAGTAAATCTTAAGTGGAAGTACATCTGTCAATTCATTGAATGTTCAAAATATTATGAGTCTTTATTTAGAAAAAAATACACATTGGTTGGCCTATTCATGAGCATACATCAAAAATTACACGTTTAGGAGAATAGCATTATTAATACTATGCAAGGTATCTGCCAGTGGGGCACCGCCGCGCCAGACAGTGTCCCACATTGTCCCTCAGAAACATACCCCTTGTCCCCCCTTGGGCTTATTAGCAGGTGGTCACCCTATTCATAACACTGATCTAGAAAACGTTAACAACAGGCAGAAATGATGAACTTATCTTTAAAGTTTGAATGGTTTCTCACATGAATCAGTATTTCTTTTGTTACGTCCGTGACAGAATGCAGCTGTGTTGGTTCTGTTGTTGTTTCTGTGGTCTCCTCTTCCTCCTTTAGGATTGGTCCTGGACGTAATGCAAGGCTGTTGGTTGTTGGACTAGAGAAGAGACCCGGACTGTAAATTCCTCTGGATGAAGCTCTCTGTCTCTTTCATTGCTATTGACTGACTGTTGCTGTGCTGTGTGATAGATGGTGATTCCTGTGCTCTTCTTTGTGTTTAACTGAGTGCTGTTAGACACTTTTGACACAGTTTGCCCATTATATGAAAACATCAGTGTCCCATCGATCATATCTGTATTCCTTCTTAATTATTTGAGAAGCAGAGGGGGGAGAAGCTTTTGTAGGCCTAAAGTCCATCACTTTTTCTCCTGTTTATTGGTCAAATAAGGAGATATGTCATTGTATGTTGTTTCTTTTATTTGGTTTGTAGGGAAGTTAATTTTTTGTGTGTGAAAGTTAGTTTCTGTTGGTTTATTCACTGTAAAAAATTTGCTGTAGTTTTGCAGCTGTTTGCCAGTAACTTACTGTAGATTTAAATTTATGTTATTTACTGGCAACAGTTTGTTCAAAGTTAAATGAACATTAAACATTAACAAGTCTTTGTCTTTAAAGAATAAAATTATAAAATAACAATCTAATGCAAAGCATTCTGGGAACCAGAAATCTTCATCAACCTTTTTCTGTTTTTTTCCTTCAGATTTTGGTTCCCAGAATGCTTTGCATGAGGATGTTATTTTAGTTTTATTCTGTAAAGATAAAGACTTGTTAATGTTTAATGTTCATTTAATTTTGAACAAATTGTTGCCAGTAAATAACATCAATTTAAATCTACAGTAAGTTACTGGCAAGTAGCTGCCAGTAATACTGTAATTTCTACAGATTTTTCTAACAGTGTTGTTTTGGCGTTTGCTCACCCCTGAAAGTTTTGCTGCCAAATATTTTGTAGTTTTCTTTTTTTTTTTTTTTTTTTTCAATAATTTCTTTTGTTAAAATCGAAAGAATATTGCTATGAAAATAAACCAGAGAACAAGCAAAGAAAAATGGGGAACTAAGAAGTATTGTTTTGTCATTTATGTTACAGCCGATGTTATCGATGTTCCCGTATTCCCTGAGCTGTTTGCAGGGCCTTCACACGGGTCTTGATCGCTCCCTTCAGATTGGAATCTCACTTTAGATGGTTATGGGCAGTATTTTAATTATATGTATTTGAAATATACGTGGTGTTTTCTGCACAGGGTGTGCTAATATTTTCTTATTTCTCAGACTTCACTTTTGACTGTTCTTGTGTAACTTTTTTCCATTATGTTATCTGCACATCATAGACACAAACAAAACAAGAACTAGGCCTTGGACACACTTATACACTCAACGCACATACATTTGAACATCTGACAACTCTTGTTATATTTCTTAATATGCCCTATAAGGCAGATGTTGATCTTGAGTATATGACTGGATGGCCTGGCCATCGTGGATGAATCTGCTTTATCTTGTGTATAAATATGACCCTTCTTTAATAAAATTGATTGTTATTTTACATTTACATTTAGTCATTTAGCAGACGCTTTTATCCAAAGCGACTTACAAAGTAGGACTAGATTAAGCGAGTCATCATGAAGAGGCAAAAAACAAAAAGCAGCGCAAGAAGTGCTCCAGATACAAAGTTCAGGCATTATTCAGAGTAGCATAAGCCCGATAAGCGAGGTTTAGAGGGAAAGGGGAGGTTTTTTTTATTTATTTATTTTATTTTTTTTTATGAGGTTAAGTGCTCCCGGAAGAGATGGGTTTTCAGATGTTTTTTGAAGGTTGTCAGGGATTCTGCATTCCGGATGAGGGTGGGGAGAGCGTTCCACCAGCATGGAACTGTGAATGAAAATGTTCTGGAAAGTGATTTTGTGGCTTTCTGGGATGGAACCACGAGACGTCGCTCGTTGGCCGATCGTAGGCTTCTGGCAGGGATGTAGACTTGTAGGAGTGAGTGAAGGTAGGAGGGAGCTGAGCCTGTGATAGATCTGTAAGCAAGCGTCAATGCCTTGAACTTGATGCGAGCAGCGAGAGGTAGCCAGTGCAGTGAGCTGAACAGAGGAGTGACGTGGGTTCTCTTTGGCTCGTTGAAGACAAGATGGGCTGCAGCATTTTGGATCATCTGTAGGGGTTTAGTTGCACATACTGGAAGTCCGGCCAGAAGAGCATTACAGTAGTCAAGCCTAGAAATGACCAGGGCCTGGACGAGAAGTTGTGTTGCATGCTCAGTTAGGAAAGGCCTGATCTTCC
This sequence comes from Scardinius erythrophthalmus, assembly GCF_964197995.2. Lineage (NCBI taxonomy): Eukaryota > Metazoa > Chordata > Actinopteri > Cypriniformes > Leuciscidae > Scardinius > Scardinius erythrophthalmus. Next base: position 38,832,986 of record NC_138233.1, read on the forward strand.
TGATGTTGTGCAGTGCAAGCCTGCATGATCGAGCTGTCTTTGAAATGTGATCTGTGAAGGTCAGCTGGTCATCAAACGTTACTCCAAGATTTCTCACCGACTTTGATGGGGTGATTGATGATGACTCTAGCTGGATAGTGAAGTTGTGCTGTAGAGACGGATTGGCAGGGAGGACGAGAAGCTCAGTCTTTGCCAAGTTGAGCTGCAGGTGATGTTCCTTCATCCATGTGGAGATGTCCGCCAGACAGCTTGAGATCCGTGCAGCTACTGTGGGATCATCTGGTTGAAACGAGAGGAAGAGCTGTGTGTCATCAGCATAGCAGTGGTAAGAGAAGCCGTGTGCTTGTATGATGTGTCCCAGTGATGTGGTGTAGATGGAGAAGAGGAGGGGACCAAGAACTGAACCCTGGGGAACCCCTGTGGTCAGTTGATGTGCTCTGGATACCTCGCCTCTCCATGCGACCTTGAAGGACCTACCTGTGAGATAGGACTCAAACCAGTGGAGTGAAGTTCCTGTGATGCCCAGTGATGAGAGGCTGGACATGAGGATCTGATGATTCACAGTGTCGAAGGCAGCAGACAGATCCAGGAGAATGAGGACTGAGGATTTGGAAGCAGCTTTTGCGATCCGTAGGGCTTCTGTGACAGACAGTAATGCAGTCTCAGTAGAATGCCCTTTCTTGAAGCCGGATTGGTTGACATCCAGCTGGTTGTTGAGAGACAGCTCTTTCAAGTGTCTTCGCAATGAATGGTAGGAGAGAGATAGGTCTGTAATGTTCTACAAATGATGTGTTTAGCGTTGTTTTTTTAAGCAGTGGAGTAACCCGAGCCTGCTTGAATGCTGTAGGGAAAATGCCAGTATGGAGGGATGAGTTGATGATGTGTGTGAGTGCTGGTAGAAGTGTGGGAGAGATGGCTTGTAGAAGGTGTGAGGGGATGGGGTCTAGAGGGCAGGTGGTAGGGTGACTGGAGAGGAGAAGTGTAGATACTTCTTCCTCGGTTAGTGGAGAAAAGGAGGGCAGAGGGATGTTGGCTGTGGAAGGGGTCGGTCTGGGTTCCTGTGTGTGAGGTGCTGAGAACTGACTGCTGATAGATGTTGTTTTGTTGGTGAAGAAGATCGCAAAATCGTCAGCAGTTAAGGAGGCGGCGGGTGGTGGTGGAGGTGGACAGAGGAGAGAGTTGAATGTTTTGAAGAGTAATCGTGTGTTGGAGGAGTTGTTGATCTTGTTGTGGAAGTATGAAGATTTTGCAGCATGAACATCAACAGAAAAGGAAGAGAGGAGAGATTGATACGTACTCAGGTCAGATGCGTCTTTTGATTTGTGCCATTTCCTCTCCGCTGCCCTGAGTTCGGTCCGGTGTTCCCTAAGAACCTCAGATAACCAGGGGTTAGAGGGAGTGGCGAGTGCTGGCCTGGAGGAGAGAGGGCAGATAATGTCTAGAGAAGAGGTTAGAGTGGAGCATAGGGTATCCGTTGCGGTATTCACATCCAGAGATGAGAATTGTGAGGGTGGGGGAAGAGAAGATGAGACGGCAGAGGAAAGATGGGAGGGGGAAAGTGAGCGCAGGTTTCGCCTGAAAGTGACTGGTGGTGGGGTTGGTGGTGCAGGGGTAGAGAGTTGTAGACTGAAGGTAATGAGGAAATGATCTGAGACATGGAGAGGTCTCACCAAGATGTTGTCTGTGGTGCAGTTGCGTGTGTAAACCAGGTCCAGTTGGTTGCCTGATTTGTGAGTACCTGTGGTGATGAGTTGTGTGAGATCGAAAGAGATCTCCGGATCTTCATTCTCTGTTATGGTATTACATGGTCTCGGTTTCCAACTGAAAGCTTCGAGGCTGCAGATAGTCTACCTGACAAATAAAAAAAAAAAATATATATATATATATATATATATATATATATATATACCTATTTTATTGTGTCTTTCCAAGATTTGAGGGAGAAAACAGAACTGCTTCAATATGCAACATTTATTAATGGATTAAATCATTACACATTCAGGTCGTAATGAATGAGACATGAGTAGCTGACTAAAGGTCTGTCAAGCCGAATCATGGTGCCATCCTGTGTTACTCCTCCTCCAGATCTTCATTCTCTGGATCACATCGGCCTTCATTCTGGATTAAGATTTTAGTGTTTGATGCCCTAAAAAGAGAGAGTTTAAATTGAAAATTAAAGTTTGAAAGTGACCGACTCTAAACTGTTTTAAACCTACAGTACTCTTTTTAAAAAGCATGCATTTTTAAACTCACTTGATGGCAACACACAGCATGCATTCATTGTCGTATGTTATTCCATCGGATCCACACACGGGTGAATATTGCATTGTGCATATGTTAGATGATCGCCTGCAATTAGGCTTGTCACATTTGCAGTTATTTGCACCTGGAGAAAAGCAATTCTACAGCCTTTATTTACTCACCGCTCTTGCTCCATCAGATATGGCCACAGTTATGTCAAGAAGGAAAAACAAGGATTAAAGTTTATCATGATATGGCAAGAGAAGAAATCAAATAACAGACATGCTAAGTTCTTGTTTGGCCCATACAATGAAAGTCAATATGGTCTAATGTTTTTTTTTTTTTTTTACAAAAACTGAACTTTAGTCTTTTGTTTTTGTTTTTGTGAACTATACTTTAAATCACACTTAAAAATGTCTAAATGTCACTTGTTCTTTTTCTTGTGTCCTATTTTAGCAATGGTGATTTAAGTCTCTAAAGAATGTGCATACTTTATTGAAACAATTACCTTGATTCATTATGAGCCAAATTAGAATCTTGCTGAGTGTCAGTGTATATCGCAGGTCCTCATGTGGCAAATTACCAACATCAGTTTTTTTTTTAAAGAAATCATTATATTGCTCACCTAGGACGCAGAGAAGGAACAAACATTATTCACAACCTGAGAGTCAACTCACTGACAATATGATCAGTGATAAAATGATCCGGCTATTTATAGCTTATACTGTATACAGTATGTCCATCCCACCGATTCATCACACACACACACACACACACACACACACACACACACACAGAGGTAGGTTTACTCAACACCTTTAGTTTGAACTGCTTAACTGGGGAACTACTTTCTTCAGAGCTTCTTCAAAGAAAATGTTCTGTGCTCATGTTACACTTATATTTGTTTGCACATTTATCTGTCTCGTCCAATCCAAGGCTGTTCATTTATTTATTTTTTTAATATAATGCATAAATATCTGCAACATTTGTATGAGGCAATAATAAAATATACAAAACAGGGCCTAAAAGTATAAAAAATGAAACTTTGATCATCATCATAAACCTCAGGGACTCCAGTATTATAGGAGTTGTTTGTATGTTCTGTTCATTAAGGTTTTTAACCCTGTTGGACATGTGAGAATACTGAAACCTGTACAATCGTTACTGAGGGATTTCATCACAACTTTGTCATGACAATGTGAAAATAAATTTTAGCCTTGGACTTGGATAGCAGTTTTGCATCTTGCCTGACTTTATTAATTTATATTTATATTAGAATTCTTCACATAACGATTGCTAAAATCATATTTAGACATTGGCAGTTTTATAAATAATATTTTGCATAAGAAGAGATGCAGTTGAAACAGTGCAGCAAGTCCTCAAGTTCAACTCACAATTTCATTATTTCCTAAAATCAACAGCAGTGTTCGATGTTCTTTAGTGATTATGAGTCATGAATTATCACCCTGAAGTTTAGCACCTTTGCTAAAGTAGGACAAATGAAAATGAAAAAGTGACATTTCAGGCATTTTTAAGTGTGATTCAAAGTAGCCTATAGTTCACAAAAATAAAATAAAAAAAAGACTAAAGCGTTTCAGACACCAGTTCTCAGGGAACATAGGATACAGTCATAACCTGAGATGTTTTTTAATGCTGTTGTTGTTTTCTTGTTGTTTTTTGAAAGAAATTAATACTTTTATTCAACAAGGAAGCCTTGTATTGATCAAACAGTAAAGACGACATTTATAATGTTACAAAATCTTTCTATTTCAGATCATCAAAGAATCCTGAAAGAAATTTGTACACATCTGTTTTCAATATTGATAATAATCAGACATTTTTCTTGAGCAACAAATCATGTTAGTATTATTTCTTAAGGATCATGTGACACTGTAGACTTTAGAGTAATGATGCTTAAAATTCAGCTTTGATCACAGGAATAAATTGCATTTTAAAATGTGTTTAAATAGAAAACATTTATTTAAATTGTTAAAATATTTCACAAGATCACAATTTTTGTTGTATTTTGGATCAAATAAAATTCAGCATTGCTCCTAAACGGAAGCCCGTCGTTCCCTTGAGCTTAGTCACCCACTACTCATTTGCAGTACAACCCTCGGGTTAGTCCATGTGTATTCCCACATAACTCCTTCGAAGAATGTGGCTTCCGCAGCATTTCCTCCCTCAGATCGGGCACGCTTTCCCAGTGTTATCCAATCATCTCACTGTATGGGTTATCACGAAACAACAGTGACAGATACACTCTGTGTAAGCCCTCTCCTATCGTCCTTCAAGACCAGAAGGTTTAGAGGCTTACACAGGGCGCTGGATGGGGTGCAGCAGCTGTTAGCTGTACTAACCCTATAGTAGGGATTCCTATTCGTCGGTCTGGGTCAACTGACTGACCGAAGAGGAACGTCTCGGTTACATATGGTAAACCTAGTTCCCTGAGGGAGGGTGTGTCAGGATGGTTTTCACATTGTTTTGAAGAAAAAACTCTAGGCAACAAGATCCAGTTTTGAAAAGCCTTGTGAACAAATGTTTACTATGTGTTATATGGCTTTATTTTTGTGACTTAAAATTTTAGTTTTTTTAAAAAAACCATGCATAAACGTTATTTTCTCAAAACTACAAATTTTGATGTATATGTTGCTCATAAATTACTGTAGCCCTGTTTGTGCAGTCTAATCAGACTTTAGCCATTAATATGTTTTTAAGCAACTGAAAAAGCACAAATGTCAGGATATGTAAAAACATATTCAGGGCCCCAAAATACCCTTAGGGCCGAGAGGGTTAAACAACTCTTCTTGATGGGCCGCTAGTTTTTTAATAGCCCCACTACTTGAAGCTAAGGCTGGCACATTCTTTTCACCTTCCTCTGACCAGGTAATCACCGCTTCTATCACATCCTTGAAAGATATATACCCCTCTGTTCCTTAATGGTCCTTTTCAAACAAAACTTCTGGTTGAGGTACACAATTGCGGTCCCTTTTCAAAACCCTCTCCAACTTTTCCAGAAGAGCATAAGTATATGCCTTAACAGTCTCTCCTGGTCTCTGAGCGGTTTCGTAAAACTCCCTCAGTAGAGTACCAACTGGTGTTCTGTCGCCATACGTGTCAAGGAGCACCTCACATATATTGTCTGGATCATTTTCCGTTTCACCCAGTATCAACTTTACAGTTAGCTTCCCCTTTAACCCATTTACAGTTTTTCTCGATTGTTTGCACACATTTTCTGGTACTTGAGACACAATGACCACAACATGTAACTCATTCACCAACCCCCTGAGCCAATTCTGCTAAACTACAAGCACAATTCCTGCTTTACACTCAAATTGCAATTCTAAAACACACATTTTTCAAAACACTACACACAATTCTCTCCTTTTGGCACAATTTTCATGCAGAAAATCGTCTCGGTTACGGATGTAACCCTCGTTCCCTGAGTAGGGAACGGAGACGTTACGTCGGATGACGACGATTGGGGTTTCGCTTAGAAAGCCTCTCACCTTCGAGTATATAAAACGAGCCAATGGCAATGAAATGCCATGGGTCTGCGGAATTTGCATAGCGTATCTCCGCCCACCGCAGGGGGTATATAAGGAAGTTCGCTGCAAAATGCAGATATGTCTTCGCTGAGGAGCCGAGACTGAACTCAGGCGTTTTTCAGCGATACAGCGGAAGTGGCAGGAAGACGTAACGTCTCCGTTCCCTACTCAGGGAACGAGGGTTACATCCGTAACCGAGACGTTCCCTTTCGTGGTCACTCCGAGTTACGTCGGATGACGACGATTGGGGTTCCAGTCTAATCACGCCACCTCGGCTGTCATCCAGTGCCCTGCGTAAGTCTGAGCTCCCTGTTGTGAGACTAGCACGAACGAAGGAGTCCTACCCAACACAGGAATACCAAGGTACACTGGGAAGCATATCTCAGGAGAAATATGCAATTACGCCCAACCATTAAGGGGGGACTTGAGAGACACATATGATCCAGAGGGATGCATATGGGGTAACACTGAGGTGTCCAGCCGCAGGTGGAATATTTAAACCCCAGGGGTGGCAAGGTGGCTTGCCAAGGGAAAGACACACGCTCAAAAGAGACTTACAGTGGAATACACATGTGGGGGTCGCCCAGAGGGGGGACCATGCACATGGAGGCACCTAGTCAAGCGCAAAAGCTGTGTTATGGCAGATTGTCATAACTCAGGCGTTGACGTAACCAGTGCTGGAGGAAACTCAGAGCTTATCAGACTCACCTGAGAAGATAAATCGCACGTATCCCGTCCGTGGAGAGGAATGGCGAGCAAGCGAAGACACCTGAGTAGAATCTAGTACCGGCTGGTTGAAGCGAGTACATGGGAAGAAACTGGCTCTACTCGGAGATTATAGAATCTCGCGAATGTGTTGGGTGTCGCCCAGCCTGCAGCTCTACAAATGTCTGTTAGCGAGGCGCCATGCGCTAGAGCCCAAGAGGAAGCCACACTACGAGTGGAGTGGGCTTGCACACCAAGGGGGCATTGACGACCTTGCTGCTGGTATGCCAAAGCAATGGTATCCACTATCCAGTGAGACAACCTTTGCTTTGAGAGAGCCTTTCCCTTCAGCTTCCCACCATAACAGACAAAGAGCTGGTCTGAGGTCCTGAAACACCGCGTTCTGTCTACGTAAGCACGAAGGGCGCGTACTGGGCAGAGCAGTGCCAAGGCTGGGTCTGCCTCCTCCAAGGGCAGCGCTTGCAGGTTCACTACTTGGTCTCGAAAGGGTGTGGTAGGAACCTTGGGCACATATCCAGGCCGGGGTCTCAGGATCACGTGAGAGTTAGCCGGCCCGAATTCCAGGCACGCTTCGTCAACCGAAAATGCCTGCAGGTCCCCTACCCTCTTGATGGAGGCCAATGCAACCAGGAGCGCTGTCTTCATAGACAAGAACTTAAGCTCTACTGATTGCAAAGGCTCAAATGGAGCACTCTGCAGGGCAGTTAGAACCACTGAGAGGTCCCAAGAGGGTACGAGGGGAGGACGAGGAGGATTCAGTCTCCTCGCTCCCCTCAGGAACCTGATGATCAGGTCGTGCTTTCCCAGAGACTTACCATCAACTGCGTCGTGATGTGCGGCAATGGCGGCAACATACACTTTCAGGATGTGGAGACACTGGAGGATGTGTTTGGCCGTTAGCATCTTGAACGGCAGCCTGTGAAGGGAGTGGTTCAAGACGCGCAGGTCGAGGATTGGCCGTAACCCACCGGACTTTTTGGGTACAATGAAGTAAGGGCTGTAGAAGCCGGACTTCATCTCGGCTGGAGGGACAATCTCGATCGCACCCTTCCACCATCACACCAACAAACTGAAGAGCCGCTCGTCTCGAAGAGATTTGAGATGACACTCAAAAGGCTTGTGGAGTGAAGTACTGAACTTGGCTCCGAAGCGAAAACATATCTGCATGTTGCAGCGTACTTCCTTATATACCCCCTTCAGTGGGCGGAGATACGCTATGCAAATTCCGAAGACCCATGGTATGTCATTGCCATTGGCTCATTTTATATACTCGAAGGTGAGAGGCTTTCTAAGCGAAACCCCAATCGTCGTCATCCGACGTAACTCGGAGTGACCACGAAAGGGAACTCTTGTTTTCACAAGGAACACACTGCCATTCAAATATGCACACTGACTCGTCACATGGGCAAACACCCGTCACACAGTTTTACAATTAGCAATCACAGCTTTAGCATAAAAGGGCAACAGGTGAGCTCTGCAATGGAGCAATGGGTGCCAACATTGGATTTTTTATTTTTTACTAACTGTACACAGTCAATTCTTCTGTTGTTTTGTATGTAGAGCACTGTATGTCCAACTTTGTGTTGGTTGGGATGTACACTGTGTACATTGTTTTTGTGGGAAAAATAAAATATATTTGTTACCGTGTATTTGTGTATTCTGAGTATAAAAACAATATTCTCAAATATTTTACAACACACTTATGTATGTACTGTCTGTAGTAAGTGTAACACTGAACCAAAAAAGGCCTAAGTCATTATGATGAATGGAGAAGAAGTGTTTTGCATTCATCATAGTGTTTTACACTGAGCACATCAGTGTTCAACTGGTTCTTATAAATGTCTATTCATGTGATGGTTTGTGTGTGTCATTTGAAAACAAAATACCATTTTGAGAAGAAATAACATAGTTTTGAATGTAAAGTTTCATTTTGCAGGAGCATTGAGGGGTTTTGCCCATTGTGTGTGTGTTTTTGGATTTGTGTGTAGAGTTCTGAGAATATGAGGCATGCTTTCAGAAAATGTGTGTAAACAATCGAGAAAAACTGTAATCCCAAATGTTTCCCAGACACAAGAATATCCAAATCATGTATCATTGGTATCCCTTTGAAACAATCAATCATAATTTTTATCTATATATAGGTCTATTTGACCTGTGCAGTGTGTTTGTGTGTGTGTGTGTGTGTGTGTGTGTGTGTGCGCGCGTGTGTGTGTGCGCGCGTGTGTGTGTGTGTGTGTGTGTGTGTGTGTGTGTGTGTGTGTGTGTGTGTGTGTGTGAATTCGAGGAGTTTTTTGGTTGTTTTTTTTCAGATTTTTGAATGTAGAAGTACAATAAAGGCATGATAGGCTATACATTTTTTATGTGGATAAAGACATATTTTGTACATGATGACACATGTCCTTATAAGGCCTAGGAAATATGTTGTTTTAACAACATAACATCTGGTTATTACGAGAAAAATATAATTTTTACATAAAAATAATACAAAAAATAAAAAACGACATAACATCTCGTTATTACGACATAACTGAGTGGAAAAAAATAATATGTATGTGGCAGCAATATATCTGAAATATCTGAATGCATACTTTAGGACCTGGAGGAACAGCTCATTTGCTCCATATAGAGCTATAAGGCCATCTAGTGGCAAGAGTCATGAAATATCATGTTATATTATTTATTTCCACAAGAGGTCGGCAAAGACTCCCAATGTAAGATATTTTGAGCTGAATTAAAAGGGTTATGCATGAAATTGTGAGTTAATTTGAATGTAAGTTGAAAGAATGTGAGGAATGTGCTTAAATTAGTAAATTACTATTTATTTATTAAATTTAGTAATTTAAAGGTAAATAAAATAAAAGGTAACAAAACAATCTCCAAAAAAAATGCATTAAAAAATAAGAAAAAATATTATCAAAATTAAATAAAATAAGCTTGCTGGACCCCCCCAAAAAAGCATAATGTTAGGGCTTCTGGTCATTCTGGCCTGCGAGGGAAGGATTTGTTAAAGGACACGAGGGAAGGATGGGGGTTAAGCTAAAGTATTTCAATCAATAATGTGTGTCTTTTGCCCCGTGCTGGTTTTGCCCTGTGTGTCTGTGGGGTAAAAGGCCCTTCTGGCCACATCATACATATAAGATATTTAAACAAAACAAAACACTTTTGTGACTTATTTTCACACAAAAATATTTTGCTCCATCAATGTTCAGCACAAACTATATGTTAGAAGTGAAAAGCACATTTTTCTTAAGGTGTGGCTTTAGCCCTGTTGAACCCTATGTAGAATAGTAGTGTAGTGGTTTTTATTCTGCAGTTTATGGCACAGCAAAATATAAATGAAATAGTAATCTTCAGTTCGCACTTTTACAAAAAGCCAAATGTTTTCGGCTTTATCGATCTGATTACTGTTAACATTATCAGTTTTCAAGGATTAGATGTGAATTTCTGAAACTGTTTAAAATTAGTTAAATTGTACGATGTAAATATCATATATTATTGAGATGTAAATGTGAGGTTAACATGATGCACTCGTAAAAAATAAAGCTTCTTTGTTTGCATCAATGTTTCCATGAGGAACCTTCAACATTCCCACTGCACGTTTCTTTATGGCTAAAAAAGGTTCTTTAGATTATTAAAATTTTCTTCACACTAAGAAAAAAAATAGTTATTTCAAGAAGATCTCTGGAAGGTTCTTTGAGGCTATTTTCAAGATGAATATAATTTTAAACAGTAATTTAGTCAGCAATTGAGTTCTGGTTGACTCTTAAAGGTTTGTTTGTCATGATCATGAATACTTCTAGATAGAACAAAATTTTGTCTTAAACATCCTCCACTCATTAATTCAGTGCAAAACAATTGGTTAAAACAACAACAATAAAAAACAAACAAACTATAAAGTAAATAAAATAAATAGTTATAATTTTTAAAGGATTTTTACCTCTGGTGCTCTTCGCATGTCAGTCAAAAATGACAGAAATTTAAAAAAAATATATAAATGAAATTAACTATACTATATTTCAGTTTGCTAATGTTTTTTTATTTAATCTTTTGTATTTTTAGTGGATTTTATGGTACTAAATTATATTTACACTGTAGGCTGTTTATAATCCATTTATTCACCTGAAAATTAAATTTCCAACTTAAACTGTGGTAAATCTTGAACACTGTAGAGCACAGAAGTTTGATCTCTTTTCAAAGATGACACTTGAAAAATTATTGCTGAAGTGAAACAAAGTTTTTAAAAAGTGAACTTAAAAAAAGTTAAAGAAATTTAAGTTTATTGTCATGAAAAAAATGTGCAAAAATACTATTTTAAATATTATGTATGGAATATATATTTGTTTTACTCTAAATACATGTTTTACTCTAAAACAGTGAGAAAATCAAAGCCATAAATCTAAACAAGTTGTGTTTAAACTTTTAGGTTGATATCTAAAAAAAAAGAGCTTTCAGTTCTTAATTCACATAACATAATTCTCAAACTGGGTAAAGTGTCTTTTACTCAGTGTTGGGAAGAATACTTTCAAAATGTATTTCGTTACAGAATACAGATTACATGCCCAAAAATGTAATTTGTAACGTATTCCGTTACGTTACTCAATCTGAGTAATGTATTCTGAATACTTGGATTACTTCCACATTGAATTGCATTTTATAAGTGTCGGCCATTAAATCCTGCTTAATAAACAAACAGGCCTATTCTTGCGGGTGCAGTGATGTGGTGGTGACGCTATGCCAATAAAGCACCTTAAAAGCTGTCACAAAGAACCGGCAAAAGTAAAAATTATGAATATGTCAAATATAGAAAGCAGATATTTTATTTGTTTATTAATAAACAAGTGTTTTCATTGCTTTACCCCGGTCTTAAAGTAAAAAAATGACTGTGGAAAAAAAGCAGTATTTAAAGGGGGGGTGAAATGCTCATTTTCACTCAATCTCCTGTTAATCTTGAGTACCTATAGAGTAATATTGCATCCTTCATATCTCCAAAAAGTCTTTTGTTTTATTATATTTTTAATTGAAAGATTGGCTGTACCGAGTCTTTCCGGAAAAAAACGAGCGGCTGGGGGCGGGCCGTGTGTGCTAACGCGCCGAGCTAACAACACACAGAGACATTTGTTCAACAGTTTTACTCACCGTTCCAACGCACGACCGCGAACCTTTATCATTGTGACTGCTCGATCCTTAAGCATTAGACGATCTGCAAATCCATCGATCTGGGCTTTGTTTATAAAACAATCATCGTCGAAATGCATGGAACAACAGTCTTACACAACTCCGTTTATGCTCAGGAAAACAAACTCCATCCACGGGTTCCTTAACGCTGGGTTCTTTGGGAATCTGTGCAGGGTTGTCTTGCCCTGGCAACCAAAAACACACTTCTTTGGTGACACTGGCTTCCCAAAAGCCGGGCAGGGCGCTTTGATGGCGAACTGCTTTCACTCTCTTGCTCTGGTCTACGAGTGCGCGCGCGCCCACGATCTTACCGGAGAAGTGCCCTTAGGACCCATATAAGGAAATTCCGCTCTATCTTACGTAAGACAGCGCCATACTCGAAAAAAACCTTTCCGAAACTTGTGACAAACCGGAGGGAGTATTTTTGGAACAAAAATACTCCTTCAAACGTACAACTTAGTTTTTGAAACTTTGTCCATGTTTAGCATGGGAATCCAACTCTTTACCAGTGTGAAAAACTCAGTATGCATGAAATAGCATTTCACCCCCCCTTTAATATTAAGTATACATTTATGATGGTATTACTACATTTTATTTAATTAAATGCATTTATGGTGAAATTACTACATTTTCAGCTCAATCTGTGTTCATTTTGACCACGAAACATGCGCTGTCACTTTAATTCAGTGTTTTCAGCACAGCAGAAATAAAACTCGGTGCGGAAACGATCACTGCACTGCTGTATACGCACGCACCGCAACTGAAACGGATAAACGGACCGCATTCCCGTGCAGTGTGAAAGCTCTAACCTGTTAACATTGGGTAGCCTACGGAAAAAATACGCACAGCATACGCACTGCAAACAGAGTATGTGTGAAATGGGCATTCATTTATGAGACAAGCTCCAGTTCATCGGCGCCTCCTCCGTGTCCTGATTATCTGTTGTCTGCTATATTTAGGCTATACTTCTTATTAAATCCAGGCAATTGGTTGATGAAACACTGATTAAAATTAAGATACAATTAATACAAAATGAAATTTACTTTGAAGAAAGGCTTTGTGCTTTGGACGCTGAAAGGAGGTTGGTTGCTGGCAAGGAGAGGTTGCACTGCATAGTTATATTTCGTTCTCCCTTCTCTTTCTTTAATGTGAATTAAATTTCTTTCTCCATCTACCTCTAGCTCCCGCTGCTCCTCTACCGACTACATTGTGACTGATCACGCAAACCGCACATTTTTTCATTTTCATATTGGGGCTTCTGGGAAATGCATGGCGTTGCCTTACTTTATTTAGAGAGTGAATAAACTTGTGAAACAGAGAAGTATCGTCATGTAATCCATTGATTTCAACAATGCAACTGTATTCTAAATACCAACTATTTAAATTGTAACTGTAACGGAATACAGTTACTCATAATTTGTATTCTGAATACGTAACGCCGGTACATGTATTCCGTTACTCCCCAACACTGCTTTTACTACATTATAGAAGAGAATTGTATACTTCTATCAATTTGAAGGGATCATTCATGACTCATAATCACTAAAGAACATCAAATACTGCTGTTGATTTAATGAAATAGTGAGTCTGTGAGTTGAGGTCTTGAGGTCTTGCTGCACTGTTTCATTCAACTGCATTTCTTCTTATGCAAAATATCTTTTAAATTAAAACTGCTGTTGCCTAAATATCATGTAACAATGGTTATGTAAAGTCTTCTAATATAAATATAATTGATCAAGTCAGGCAAGATGCAAAACTGCCCAAGTCCAAGGCTAAAGTTTCTTTTCACATTGTTATGAAGAAATCCCTCAGTAATGATTGTACGGGTATCACAGGATTCCTGCGGATCCTAAAAGTATTAAATTAGTTTTTGTTTTGTTTTTAATTTAAGGTCATAAAAAGTATTACAAAGTCTTATTTTTACTAATAAGAGGTCTTAAATTTTACATGATACTTTGACTTAGACATATCTAAATAATGTGGTCTTTCCCATGAATTAACTTAACCCTTTCATGCATAGTGGTCACTACAGTGGACAGCTAGTAAAAAAGCATGTTCTTGAATTTGCACGGGGTTTGATGGCATAGTTGCAAATCAACCTCTACAGTGGACCCTGGTGCATCATCCTATACATTGCAACCAAGTGGCAAGCCGTTTTGTGTATTTTTTCCCCCTCCAAACCAAAATGGCCAATGGTCAGTCAGAAATGCCAAGTTGCTCCGGAATATTCCCCCATTCCTTCTATCAGGAGACTCTTGTAGGTAAAAAAAAATACATTGCAGCATCAAGCAACATCTAATGAGTCCTATCACAGTTAAAATTTCCAAGTTTTGATTTTAGATTGGGAGAAAAATCTGATTAATCACATGTCCACTGTAGTGGACCTCATGCATCAATGGCTATATTTCAGCTACAATTCATACTACTGTGAATATTGTATATTTGTATTATTAAAATGTAATTTTCATTGACATCAAAAAAAGTTATGTGATTACATAATGTATGTGACTTGTAATGCATTACTTGTGAGATCAAAAAGTAATCTGATTTCGTAATGCACATTATTGTAATGCATTTCTTTACTCGTAACATCAAAAAGTAATCTGATTATGTAATGCAAGTTACTTGTAATTAATTACTTTACTTGTTAGATAGAAAAGTAATCTGATTAGGTAATGCATGTTACTTGTAATGTGCAGGGGTGTAACAAATTTCTTAGTTTTTTTATGGATAAAATTTTAAGCATCTATAAATCAGTTTGGTACCTTGCTCTGTAATTCTTGAGACCTATCCAGTTAGTTTTCCTGAAACTGCATTCTCCAGTTTTAACATAGTCACTACTGATTGTATTTCAAAATTAGTAATGGCAAGTACCCTCAACCCAATCCCAACATCTGTTCTTAAAAGGTGTCTCTCTTCAATTAGTCCCCTCATTTGTAGCATTGTGAACACCTCTCTTACAACTGGTATTGTTCCAAAAGCCCTAAAGGTTGCAGCTATTACGCGCCAGTCCTTAAAAAGCCTGGATGTGATAAGTCAGACCTATCAAATTATAGGCCTATCTCAAATATGCCCTTTCTGTCACGGTTCATGAATTCGCCATCTCTTCCTCGTCTCATGTGATTGTGTGTAGTGTGTATGGTTAATGTGGGTGTGTCCTCCGATTACGGCTGATCATCAGCACCAGCTGATTCCACTCTACTCACCTATATATTCGCAGTGACTGGTGTCTTGTGTTGTCAGATCGTTGTGGTGTTTGCCGGTGTTGGGTCCTGTCCTGTTTGGCGCTCTCTCGTGGTCTTCGTTCCAGTTGGATTTGTCTCTTTGTGTCTTCGGTTCCTGACATTAGTTATGGTGAAATGAAGCTTTGTGAAGCACCAGGGCTTTCCCCCTCGACTGTGTCATAAAATAGTTCGTTAGTCGAAGCTTTTCAACTCGTTGCACACTAGCGACATCTTGTGGTCAAAAGGTGGAAAAGCTGCCTTTCTGTCCCAGAAGACTTTTTTTATTTTTTATTTAATAAATCACTTTGTGCTCTGTAAACCACAAAGCAATACAATTAATTCTCATAATTCATGTGTTAGTGTTGATGTAGTTCTTATACAATGTATGAACGAACAACTGTATGAATTAATTTATGAAAAAAAAATAGTAATAAATGGGACTAATTCACTTGTACAGAAACAATTCTTATGAATCTGCTTTGATCTACAGATGCAGCCTTATTCACATAAACTTTAGCCTCAGTCCTAATCCTACGAGTGCATAGGCAAGGCTCATGTAGGGATATATAATCAAAATAAAAGAAAATTGTGTGGAATGGTGAAGTGCTTGTGAACTGGGGAGCTGACATTTTATTTTGTGGGTAATTTAATAAATTTAAAGTTTTTTATTAAGGAACAGGGCTTGTTCAACAGTGTGAGGGCTAAGTCTATTTCTTTTTTTTTAATTTACTACTACCGAAGGGCATGACTCTCAAAACCTGCGCTATTTTTGAATCTGAATACGAAGCAGTCACGTGACTTTGTGTGGAAACGAAGCTTCGGACGTCACAGATCATGTGGTTATGGCAAAACGAATCAAGCTCCGATACACTGCTTCAATGTGTGATGTTTTTTTTTTTTTTGATACAAGCTTCGAAGCTTCGGTGCCGAACGTCACATCACTACCTGACGTCATCATCACACTTCTGGATTCACGGACTCCTCATTCATCTGCCATCCACCATCAGCCCATCGAGGACCCTGCGTCACTCTCCTGCCCTGTGTGTCATGTTTGTGTGGACCTGACCATCACTGTTTATTTATAATAAACATATTTTACCTGCATCTTGCTTCCTCTCACATTCATGACACTTTCTTGCTAACGTTTTGGAACATGTTGTTGTGGCACAACTCCACTCACACTTGTCATCCAACCTTTTCAGTCTGGGTTTTGAAAGGGACAGTACAGAGACAGGCTTGGTTCGTGTTATGAATAACCTGCTTGTCTCAGCTGAACAAAAGGAGCCTCAAATATCCTGTCGGATACTCAAGGAACTTCAAAATGTCATTTTTGTGCCTCAAAGCTCTTTCTCCTAGTAGGGTTACTGGAGGAGCATTGACAATCTTTGAGGTTCTTGCTGGAACTTATGGGATCCTTTAAGCACTTTGTATTTAGTTCAGAGGTTCTGGAGTCACCTTTTCATTACCATGAGACCTCGAAGTGCTTTGGGGGAAAATAGAGGAACTTGAATGCGATAGAAGGGTTATTGGAAGATCTTTTAACATTTAAGTGGTTCCAGGAAGATCTCTTATATTAAAGCCAGCATCTGGAGGAACCCAATGGTTCAGTGAGGCCAGAATAAGATTATTATTATCCTATTATTATTATTATTATTACTATTATTAATGCTATTATTATTATTATTATTATTATTACAGGCTATACTTAAGTTTGATTCAGTATACATACCCAGGTGAAAAAGACGTACTATTAAATGTATTAAAAATGTACTTGAGTGTGTTTTTAGTATACCTACAATACAAATATGCTTTAATGCATTTTTATTAGGCTACATTTAACAGTAGCCTACCTCTTTTTCACTTGGGTAGCATTTATTTAGTATAGGCCTATAGACCTACTTTATTAAATAATTTAAACCTTAAACAAAAACACACAATAATAAAAATATTAATAATATGAAGAAGAACCAGGAGGAGAGAGTTTTATTCTGTTTTATTTTATTCGAAACTGCTGCTATTCCTCTGCTGTCGTCGCTTCAGTGATGCTCGCGCTGCTCGCGCGCAACAAAGCTCAGCTGATCGACGTCATCGGGTTTGAACTTTGAAAGTAACGGCTCTCCTCATCAAAGCTTCCGCCGTTTGTTCGGCTCTCCATTACAAGGTTTGTAAACTCGCCAAATATATATAAATACAGAGTATACTCACTATATATTCAAACACACATATGTAAACTAAATTTATTATACATTACTACGTTTTTACAGTTTACCCCTCGTTTATGGCACACTATCTGGTATGAAGGTTTTAGCCGCGATGTTAACTAACGTTAAAGGGGACCTATTATGTCCCTTTTCACAAGATGTAAAATAATTCTCTGATGTCCCCAGAGTGTGTATGTGAAGTTTAAGCTCAAAATACCCAACAGAATTTTATTTACAGCACGTTTAAATCATCATTTTTTGGGTCTGTGAAAAACGCACTGTTTTGTGCTTCTCCTTTAAATGCTAATGAGCTGCTGGTTCACGGCACAGGGGCGGAGCCTAAGCAGCCGCAAATCCCGCGATCAGAGCTAGAACAGGGAAGATGATAATAATAAAACAGACAGTCACAGTAATGGTGTTCATTTCGACCATAAAAATGCCTACAGAGTCAGAGAATATATGCTGTATGGAGTTGGAAAATGTATAGTTTAGTTTAATTACGATTATAACCTATTTGGCATTGCTTGTATACACTATTAATGCAAGCCTGCTGTAGGACTCCGTCTGACGATCTGAATTTGTCTGAATGATGACACAAAATATACTGGTGAGTTTAATAAAGTTTACTGTATGTCACACAAAAGATGAAGCATCAGTTTTTCTTCAGAAAATCACTGTTAGAGCTGAGTAAACAGTATAAGAAGTGCATAAGTAACTTACATAAATTTCTGTAGAGTTGAGGGAGCATTTCCTTTGAAAACAAAATGAATCCACCTCGTCTTCAGTGGCTGGCAGATTTCAAGAGTAAATAGAGAGAGCTATGTGAATGAATACATCCAGCTACAACACCTTCAACGCTTTGGAGATGCTTCGACGCTTCTCCTGAGTGCATTGCTGCAGCAATGGTTGATGTGTAAACTCGCAGCGAACTCGATCAGGGCGGGTCTAAGTTATAACGGCGTGTCAGTCAACACTCGTGGGCGGGGCCTGTGGCTTTAGTGATGTCACTAAAGCCACATTCTGAAAACGGGTCGTTTGGAGAGACTGCTTGAAAAAGGAGTGAGTGGATTTTTATCACTGTAGGGTGGTTGTGTACACACACTGCCAACGCACATTTATGTCCAAACACCAAACAAAAGTGAATTTTGCATAATAGGTCCCCTTTAACTTACGTTGATCTAACGAACAAATGGAAATTATTGACTTATTGTCTTAGATTGATTTAGTCATTCAGTTCAACATATTCCTTACAATTGTGTCGTCAAATTGCTGATATAGCCTAACTAATTTAGCTGAATAACAAAAGCAGGTTAATATAGTTTGGTATGTTTTTGTTTAGCCTTACTTTAACTTACTACATGTGCCCTCATTCTCTCAAATACCTTTTTAAAGCCATTTATGGTCAATAAATATTTTGCTTTGTTCTTTTGTTTCCCCAGAACAACCATTCCATTTCTAAAATAATCTGAACATTTCAGTGGCAACATTGAATTACAGTAAGTTACCTGCACCACATGCAGTACTTTATTACTATGAACTTTCTCTGTGTGAAATTGTATTGTTTGACTGTGACTGTGTATGTACTTGTGTTTTTTAATCAGTTTTTCTCTGAAAATCTTCCCTCATGCTCTCAAATCTCATTAATGTTACTCAGAAAAATAATATCACATGTTTGGTTCACAAATAATGCTATGCATTTTTTCTTATATCTTTATTATTTGCATTTGAATAAGACATTTTAACTCTGAATTATAACTTCAAGTTTGTTCTTTTTCTACAAAAAAAAAAGGAAAAAACTAGTATATGGCTCCAGAAGACTTACAACACAACCCATAACACATGAGATGTGAACTCATTGATTATTTTTAGGATCTTTTCTGGGACATTTTTGGAGCTTAACCATTTTTACATCAATTGTTCCATTGAATTGAACCAGACAAGTGTACATAAGAATGGTTTCATGAATGATTTACACAATTGTTTTCTGCTTGTGTTTCATGCAGTGTCAGCGATCGGTGACTGGGGCTGCATTATGCCTGAGATCTGCTTTTGGGTTCCACAGACAGAAAGTCAAACAGGTTTGGAACGTCACAAGGCTGAGGAAATTATTTAAATTTCACAACTATCAGTTTAATAACCTTACTAACAGTACATTTTGTACTTTGCAGAGATCTCGGTAAGCTGAAATACAAGTTTGAACAAGAATAAAAATCCTCCTGTAGACCTGAAAATCATTGAAGTGCCTGGACCATCCACCAGAAAAGAGGAAAAACAAACGGAAAACGAATCTGCTGTACCTTTTCACTTTTCTAACTCGTTAAGTACCTCACACCAACTTGGTCCCATAGTGACATTTTTGACCACAAACGAAATTGCTGATCGTGTGAATTCTTATTGAAATGACTGAATTCACCATTGAACATTCACAGAACAACAGATCATTTTACTGCACCTTAATACTGTTTCCAGGTCGAAGCCTCTACTTCCTCTATCTTGTTTCATGAGAATACTCAACAACAATTTATGAACACTGTTGATTCAAGTCACACATTTAAGCTTTTCAAAAGCCACAGTGTACATTACAGTCTCCAGTCTAATGGCATCCCAGACTTCAACATTTTATGATTCAAAATAGCTGAATAACTAACCATCTGAGATTTCGGTATAGAGATAAAGGTTAGGATCATAATTTTCAGGAATATTACAGCACAATGAGTGCATATTAGCACTGTTTGTTTGTTTGTTTGTTTTTGGCATCTGATAGAGCTTTTGGACTTGGAAACAGTGATGTCAGACTTACCATCGACCTGAAACACAAATGTTTTAAAGTTAAGTATGATGGACATTTTTAATTAGTCAAAATGTTTGGGTTTTTTACATTGTTTTATTTTGTGGAACATATGTGTTTCCATGCATTTTGTTGAGATGTCTTTTCTTGTTTATCTATTGTATGGTTGATTATTCATGTTGCTTATGTATTATATTTTTTGTGTATTCATTGATATTAATTGTTAGCTTTTATTCCCATGTGCATGGAAGTGTATGTATAAAAAAAATGTATATAAAAAATGTAATAAACAATTCTTATTTTGTATTTGGTTCAATTTGTTTATTATAATAGAAGTAAAAGTAGTAACAACATGAAATTAAATATTAAAAAAAAATGAAATGTGGTTCCTGAAGGCACCCAAAGTGGTTCCACACAGTGCCTAATATAAGAGTTCCTCAGGAAACCTGTGTGGTTCCTCAGAGAACCGGCCCTTTTTAAAGGGTGCCTAGAGGTTCTACAGACGGTTCCGCCGGTGTGGCAAAGTGAAGAACCCCAAAAGGTTCCTCCAGGCACCTTTTATTTTTACAGTGTGGAGGCTCTACCATCTTAGTCTTGTTAGATCTCAGTGCAGCTTTTGACACAGTGTGCCATTCTATCCTGCTAAATAGGCTGGAGAGCTGGCTTGGTATCACTGGTACTGTGCTTAACTGGTTCAAATCTTACCTCACTGATCGTTTCCAGGGTATTGTCTTGGGAAACAACAAATCTGAAATTGGACAAGTCCGCCATGGTGTTCCTCAGGGATCTGTCCTGGGTCCCATATTGTTTAGTGTTTATATGCTTTCTTTGGGGAAAAAATATAGGAAATATGGTTTGGGGTATCACTTTTAATGCTATTGATACTCAAATTTACATCAGTTCCATCTGATCCTATACTGTCCCTCGGAGTGTGTGCAGGAAATAAAAACGTGGATGCACCATCATTGTGTAATTGAATTCTTCCAAGACAGATATTCTACTCATTGGCACACCTGCGGCTACTCACAAAGTGAGAAATTTTTATTAGATTATGGATGATAGTGTTTTATTTCCATCTTCTTATGCTTGTAACCTTGGTGTGATCTTTGACGCTCACCTAACACTAGACTCACATATTAAGAGTATTACAAAATCTGCATTCCATCATCTCAGAAACATTGTAAGAATTACGCCCTATCTTACTTTACCTGACGCTGAAAGGCTTATTCATGCATTTGTTACTTCCAGGATTGATTACTGTAATGCACTATTTGGTTTACCTGCTAAATCTATAAAACGGCTGCAGTACATCCAGAATTCAGCAGCACGTGTGCTTACATACACTTCACCACGTCAGCTCATTACAGGCATGCTTTATAGCTTGCATTGGCTTTCTGTTCAGTCGTGTATTGCTTTTAAAACTCTCACACTAACATACAAACCTAAGCCCCTTCTTATATCTGTGACTTAGTCACGCGCCTTCCCGTTCCCTTCGGTCTACTGATTCACTTACTCTTCAGCAGCCTCCCTGTAGATTAAGATCTATGTGGGAGAGAGCTTTCTCTGTTGCTGCACCCAGGTTATGGCATGCACTTCCTCTTATTGTTAGAGAGGCTCCCACATTAGCCAGTTTTAAGAAGTTGTTGAAAACTCATCTTTTTAAAATTGCTTATATAGACTGTCATGATTAGTATTTTACTGTGTTGTACTGTAATGATTATTTTTGTATTACCCTTGTACTTCTGTATTTTATTTGCTTTCACTGTCTGTAGCGCTTTATATTATGCGCACACACACACACACACACACACACAGTTCATTTAAGTGAGCAGTAGTTCTTTATCTCAGATTCTCTAAACTGTTAAACATCACTCTGTATTTTGCCAACTAAATACAATTAGGAAAAACGTTATGCTTTTGTGGGTCCATTTTAAAGGGATAGTCATCAAAGAGTAAAAATCTGTATTAGCCTAAACTGGTGGAACCAACGACGGAATCCAACGGTGTGGGTGAAGGTATAATGCGTTTATGTCTGTTCAGTGCGTGAAGTTCACTTTATTTATCAGAATTTAGTTTCAATATTACTTTAGCTCTATGCTTAATCTGACTCCAGTTTCAAATGATGATCAAATTTAGATCATGTTTCTTATTAGAAAATAATCATAAATATTGATTATGACATCATTTAGATCTTTAATTATTCTGAATATCCCATATTTCCAATTATTTATTCATTAGGACCCGGTATTGCTTTGAGACGTCACGTCGTGAATGTGCACTCACGATCACAAACTTAGCAAGTTCTGAAATAGTCAGAGGGTGCCGTGCGACCTATTTTACCCTTAAGCGGTCGCTCTCTGCTTACTCATAAAAGAAGGTGTACTTTTTTTAATAGTCGCAAAATGCAACGTGCTAAGTCAGTGATAGTCAGAAATCGGAAGGTCTCCTTAATGATGTGCTCCATGCTCCATTCATTAGTGCCTTTGGTTTGATCTATACTGGAAGAGATTTGTGGAAACAACAGATTACACATTAATCTACTAGTAATAATGATTTCAGAATAATGCAGAATAATTCAAATATCACATTTTATTTGTCAGGTAAAAATGTATCATGCCAATAACACAAGTAAATAATTAAAAGCCAATCCAGAAATAATAAATACATGACATCAAATACTCAAAGATGACTCTAAGAGCAAGCAATGCATTCCTGACAGAGACACACAGTGGTGTGTGAATGTGTTTCAAGTGTAAGACTGGGGAAAACACTGACACAGCACTGCATGGGGGTTTTCCTGGTTACAGGTTCCCAAAGACTGCTCTGCCACTTACCCTTAAATACCCAGACCAGAACAAAAGGCTTGTACAAATATTGTTTAGAGTTGTTTTGGGTCAATTCATGTACCCCAGGGGGTGACACCTGGTTTCGGGGGTAGAGGAGAGAATTATCAGATATCTTGAAGAGACATCACCCAAAGAGGTGAACAGAAGTTTTCAATCTTTCTCATAATACCAATGACTGCAATGAAATTAAGACCACTTTACCAATCGCACTGAGACATTTAAAATGATACCAAACATGAAAAGGAAAAACAATAGATTCACAAGATACATCATATGTGATATATAGACAATCTCAGTGAACTTTTAGTGACTTGAATCAAGAGGAAATAAAGGGAGGAGGGAGAGGGCGATGCAGAGATAAGGAAGGAAAAAAGTTTGGACAAGACAATGTCCTGTGTTTTTGCGATCTTCTGTCCAGGGTGTGTTTTATTGCAGGGTGAGTTTTATCTCCGATTTTGTCTTAGCAGGAAAATCAATTATTACACTGGCATAAGTTATTCACTCATTGTTTGCTCTGTTGTGTCCTTATTTTTCTGTAATAAATCTTTTTTTCACAGGAACTAAATATTACACAACATCCCAAAGTAAAACTCCCTTTGATGTGATTGCATGGAATTACAATGACGACCGATGTCATGCGATTTTGGCAGCATAAATAGTGGACCAGAATCAATCTATGAGACAAACTGCCTGATAATACAGTTTATTTCATCCGGGCTTTGATCACCAGCACAATGACTACAGCAATGCCAGAACATGGAGAATGGAGCACAGAGGAGCTCGTCACTGAAGACGTGAAGAAGTTCTGCTTTGAGGTAGGAGACAGAAAATCACTCATGTAGTTTTTGTTAAAACATAAACTTCATATTTTGGTGCTGTAAAATGTGTGGGGAAACTTGTTTTTGTTGTCATTTTTAAAAGAACTGTTTTACTTTTCACTCAGAGTCACAATATTTTTTACCAGATTTTTCTGGTATCCGAAGGATAGATGTCACATAGAGACTAATTAAATCAATCTTTTGAAATAATAATAATAATATAGATGAATATAAAATGTGAATTTTTTTTATTTTTATTTTTTTTATTCAGATGAAGCCAGACATAGAGAAGGAGGTTGGAACCAATTTGGACTTTTTCGCTCCTTTAACCTATCGGCGTCTGAGTCTGTTGGGAGGAGAACACACTCTGGTCAAGGTACTGTACCTGTACACTGTACAGTGTTTTCTTTTTTATGGATTTTGAGCTTATGATTTCATCACTGAAACTCTAATTTGTATGTTTCTATTATCATCAAGCCAACTGTGGCAGTGTGTCTTAAACGGGGGCGAATTGTCCAGTAGTTTTTCCGTCCTCTCTGAAAGTTAAAATGCATCAAGTCACTGTATAAAGTTTCTCTGCATTTGGAGCCTATAAGAGAAAACGTCTCAAACACTCAAACCTCTGCAAGAGATCTCTGTCACTGTAGCAGAACTCGCAGAGATGTGCTTGCTGTCATGGAAAATAAATGTGTTCAGGTCGCTATCAATGTGAACAGAGTTTACATGGAAGAGATCATATAAATTTATGTCTCTCTCTCTCTCTCTCTCTCTCTCTCTCTCTCTCAGGTGTACATCGGAGTAGATAAGTGTGTTCATGCGATTTTATCTGTAATTATCTACATGGATATGTCAAAGAGTGTGTCTGGAGTCCAGTACCATAAAACCGCCAGTGATCCTCTGATCCCTTTTGAATTTAAAAAGTAACAGCATGCAGAATATAGTCTGTCTGATCTAATAACACACACACAATGAGCTGCCATACTGTATGAAGGAACTATTGAAAACTGTTTCATTCATCAATATTAAACTCAATATTTAGACCCTCCAGTGTCTGTGTCAGTTTATGAACAACACCAAATCCACTTCACTTTACTAAAAACATTGCTGAAATAACTAGACATAAATGTTTCTCTATCCCAAATTGTCAAAAAATAAAATAAAATAATATAGTAAATTAATAAATAAAAAAAATATATATATATTTAGTAAAATAAAAATAAAAATGCTTTTTAAAGGGTAAGTAACCCTTAAACCCAACTCAGCGCGCGTCATTCGGCGCTCTAGATGCGCGGCCGAGACTCGTGTACCTCTACGAGGTTGAGTCCCAATTGCTTGTTCCCCAATTTAGTTCCTTTTCTAAAAAGAGGACTACTTTGGTTAATGAGCATTTGGTGGTCTGAGGGTTACAGTGTGGAATGTCTCGCCAGGTGAAAGACCCTCACGATGTAACGGTACATGTATTCGTACCGGACCGTTTCGGTACAGGGCTTTCGGTTCGGTGCACGTGTGTACCGAATGACTGGATGCAATATTTTGTGTGCGGAACATAGGTACATTTTTGTGTTTCCACACGAACATATTAAGTGGCGGAAGTCTCCGCGTTCAGCGCAAATCCCGCCCTGCAGCTGATTCTAATGTTTTACCCGTCACTGTAACCTAAACCAGAGCCCGTCTGCCTAAACCAATGAAATAGACTGCAGAAAAAAAACGTTCTGGTCTGTCCTTAACGGCCACTGGAAAAGCAAAGTCCGCTCAAATAAGGTGAAATTTCTCAGTAGTAGCCTACACTTCTGTTTGCTTAGCTGGTATAGTTATGCTGGCAACAATGGTAAAATGACCTGCTCTGATGATGATCACATGCTCTGGTAATAATAGCTTTGTACTATAGCTTTGGACTATATTTTATTTTGATAATTATTAAAAAAGTGGAAAAAAAAATCTTAAATTGATTATGTTGATTGATTATAGAAAAATAATAATACATTTATATGTTTATGTTTAATATTATTTTAATATAGGGCTATTTTCTGTTCCTTTTTTCCCTGTGTTTCATTTAATTGGGTGATTATAAGTTTAATTATTGATGATTACATGCTTGGAGGAATTGCAATTAATTACAGCAAATTGTGCAATTAATTAGTTCTTTTTTTTATCGATTCCCAGCCTTAATTTTTAAATATGAGCAGGCCTACAAGCTGGGATTGGTAATGCTGCACTGTAATCATAGTTATGTATTTACATTTTTCATTATATTTTATTATGTGATATTGGTTTGAGACTGAGAGTATTTTATTTTAGTGGAGAACTTTGCAGCAGTATTTTATTTCTTATTCTTTTTTTATTTTATTTTATTAAAAAGTGTTTAAAAAAAGTGTAAACAAATTGTTAAAAAAAAGTTTATAGTAATAAACAACCTGCAGTTTAATGTTTGCATTTCTTTCCCTTACTGTACCGAAAATAAACCGAACCGTGACTTTAAAACCGAGGTACGTACCGAACCGTGATTTTTGTGTACCGTTACACCCCTAGTCATCACCACTCCTTCCCCCGGGAGAGGGCCGGGTGGAGAATTTTGTTTCTGTCCCGCCGCTGGTCATCCAGTCAGCGGTACCAAAGTTTGAGCAGTCCACTTTCTCTAAGTCGCTCACGGGCCCCAGCGCTCAGATGGCAGTGAGGGCTTCGGCCTCGTCACTCTCGTCTCTCGCTGGGTGAGGCGGCAACCAGGACTCGATGCCCCCGGGCCTCGCTCCTCGTTTCCCCTCACGGTCGAGACTGGCAGTAAAATAAGACCAGTCTCCTCCGTCCGAGAGGGTCAGAATGGCAGTGCGCGCCGCCCCCGAGCTGCGCCGCTCTCGTTCCCCTCTCCCCAGCTCTCAGATAGCAGTGGCGCCACCCCGGTCACGTCACTCCTGTCTGCCGCTGGGCGCGAAGGTACGGAGACCAGCAGCCGCCCTTGGGCCTCGCTCCTCGTCTCCTTCCCTTCTCTCGCCAGGCGACAGCCCGAAGCAGAACACTCTAGGGTCTTCTCTGCCGTCTGTCCCCCGGTGGAAGCAGGTAGGTGTTGTCCAAGCACACACCCAGGCCCCGCTCTCGGCCGCTATAATGCCTCCGGAGCCGTGTCCCTGCCTTCCGCCTCGCTGCCCCTCCGCGGGTACGCCGGCGGTGCGGGTGGGCTCGTTGCGGCAGTTTCTCGGAGCCAGGCTAGCGCTCCCAAAGCCGTCGCACTGGCTCATCCACACCATCTGGCTCGGCTATGCAATTCAGTTTGCACACCGGCCTCCCAAGTTCAAGGGCATCCACTTCACCCGTGTGCGTGCCAGTGGATGCTCCTATCTTGCGGAAAGAGATCGACGCCCTGCTGGCGAAGGACGCGATCGAGCCGGTCCCTCCAGCCGATATGAGGTCAGGGTTTTACAGCCCTTACTTCATTGTACCCAAGAAAGGTGGTGGGTTATGGCCAATACTGGACCTGCGAGTATTGAATCGGGCCCTGCACAAGCTCCCGTTCAAAATGCTCACGCAGAAATGCATTTTCGAATGCATTCGTCCCCGGGATTGGTTTGCAGCGATCGACCTGAAGGACGCGTACTTTCATGTCTCGGTTCTTCCCCGACACAGACCATTTCTTCGGTTTGCTTTCGAGGGTCGAGCATATCAGTACTAGGTCCTACCCTTCGGGCTGGCCCTCTCGCCCCGTGTCTTCACGGAAGTCGCTGAGGCGGCCATTGTTCCATGAGAGAACAAGGCGTTCGCATTCTGAACTATCTCGACAACTGGCTCATTCTGGTGCACTCGCGACATGTGTTATGCGATCACAGGGACATGGTGCTCCGGCACCTCAGTCAGTTGGGGCTTCAGGTCAACTGGGAGAAGAGCAAACTCTGCCCCATGCAGAGGATCTCTTATCTCAGTATGGAACTGGACTCGGTCGCCCAGACTGCGTGCCTCACGGTGGAGCGCGTCCAGTCAGTGTTTACCTGTCTCAGGTCTTTTCGAGGCAGGACAGCGGTCCCACTGAAACAATTTCAGAGGCTCCTGGGTCTACGCTCCCGTTGTATGTCGCGACTCGTTCAATCATGTGGCCGACGAGCTTTCACGTCAGCCTCCCCTTCCGGGAGAATGGCGACTCCATCCCCAGGTGGTCCTGCTGATTTGGCGAATCTTCGGAGCCGCACAGGTAGACCTGTTTGCCTCTCCGGACACGACCCATTGCCAGTGGTATTACTCCCTGACCGAAGGAACTCTCGGCACGGATGCCCTGGCACACAGCTGGCCCCGGTACTTACGCAAATATGCGTTTCCCCCAGTGAGCCTTCTTGCACAGACCCTGTGCAAGGTCAGGGAGGACGAGGAGCAGGTCCTTTTGGTGGCCCCGTATCGGCCAACCCGGACTTGGTTCCCAGAACTCATGCTCCTCGCGACAGCCCCTCTTTGGCCGATTCCTCTGAGGAGGGACCTACTTTCTCAGAGAAGGGGCACCCTAGTGCACCCGCATCCAGACCTTTGGAAACTCCATGTCTGGTCCCTGGACGGGACGCGGAGGTTCTAGATGGCCTGCCACAGGCAGTGGTAGATACCATCTCTTCAGCTAGAGCCCCCTCTACGAGGCGCCTCTATGCTCTGAAGTGGAACCTGTTCGTCGGCTGGTGTTCTTCCCACGGGGAGAACCCACGAACTTGCCCGATCAGAGTTTTGCTCTCCTTCCTACAAGAGGGCTTGGAGCGAAGGCTGTCTCCCTCCACCCTCAAAGTGTATGTTGCTGCAATATCCGCACATCACGATGTAGTTGATGATAATTCCGTGGGGAAGCACGACCTGGTCATCAGATTCCTCAAGGGTGCTAGGAGATTAAATCCACCTCGCGATTTGCACCCTGTACCCTCTTGGGACTTAACTTTAGTGCTTAGAGCGCTTCAAAGTCCTCCTTTTGAGCCTTTGCTGACAGTCGAGCTTAATATCCTGTCCATTAAGACAGCGCTCCTGTTAGCATTGGCTTCCTTCAAGAGGGTGGGGGATCTGCAGGCATTTTCGGTCGACGAATCGTGCCTAGAGTTCGGGCCTGGCCTTTCTTATGTTATATTGAGACCCCGGCTCGGATATGTGCCCAAGGTTCCTACCACTCCCTTCGCGGACCAGGTAGTGAACCTGCAAGCGCTGCCCCAGGGGGAGGCAGACCCAGCCCTAGCTTTTCTCTGTCCCGTCCGGGCCCTCCGGGTTTATATAGACAGAACGCAAAGCTTTAGGACCTCAGATCAGCTCTTGTTTGTTACGGAGGCCAGCAGAAGGGGAAGGCTGTCTCCAAGCAGAGGTTAGCCCACTGGCTAGTGGATGCTATCACCAAGGCTTATGAGTCCCAGGGTGAGCCCTGCCCACCCAGGTTGCGGGCTCATTCCACTAGGAGTGTTGCTGCTTCTTGGGCTCTGGCACAAGGCGCCTCGCTATCAGACATTTGTAGAGCTGCGGGCTGGGCGACACCAAGCACGTTCGCTAGGTTTTATAGCCTACGTGTGGAACCTATTTCGTCCCGAGTACTCGCTACGGCCAGTAATTAGAGGGAATAGGTGTGTCGGCTTGCGACGCCATTCCGTGAGCAGATACGTGCGTCTTTTGCTCCGTTGGTTACCCAGCAAACGGCTAACCTCGTGAGTTTCTCCATCATCCCCTCCGGTGCCAGGCGTTGCGGACCGCCGGCACCAGGTCTGCTACCTTCAGTAAGGAGTTGCTAGTTGACTGGGTGCCTTTTCCAGTGGTCCCTGCGGCGACCCATGATTGCCACGTGCAGTTCAGCCGTGTCTTCCCCTTGACAGACTCATTCTGTCGTCCCTGTTGAGTACGCTCCTCACTCCTCCGGACTGGGACTACCTTCAAGGACTGCCATATGTTTCACTACCCTACGTGGTTAGTACATGTGTGTATTTGAGGGCCTTCCTCTAGGCTGCCTCAGCTTCCGCAGCGTTCCCCCCCTTATTATTTTCCTTGGAGACGGGCACGCTTTCCCAGTGTTATCCAATATCCACTGATTGGGTCTTGCGGAACAGCAGTGTGATTCCCTAGCTAGCTCCCACAAAATTTCTGGAAACTGCTGCAGGGCTGTAGCTTAGCTGGGCGCTGGAAGGGGCCAGCACCATGGCGTTTTGGTAGGGATCCCAATTCGTCAGGGGAACTCCCCCGATGAGGCGTCGGAGTTCCCTGATGACGAAAGGGAACGTCTCGTTACGTATGGTAACCCTCGTTCCCTGAGTCCAGGGAACGGAGACGCCTCGTCCCGTCGCCATGCTGCTGTACCTTCGCGGAGGACTGGACACCGTCTGGCTCCTCAGCGAAAAGCATTTGTGTATGCGCTTGCTTCCGCCTTTATACCCGCACTAGTAGGCGGGCTGCGGAATGCAAATGTTGCATGCCAATGTTCATTGGCTCGTTTTAATTCACTCGAAGGCAATTGGTCTCCCTAGCGTGATCCCAATTCATCAGGGGAACTCCCCCGACGAGTCGTCTCCGTTCCCTGGACTCAGGGAACGAGGGTTACCATACGTAACCGAGACGTTTTCTCTTGGCTATATTATTAGAGTTTTGATCTTCTCTCAATCGAGAGAGCACATCCTGCATTATATTATATTATAATGACAATTTAATATTAGCCTACCACTAAACTTTGACTATAGGCATGTTGAATATTAATTGTTCTAGGAACCTCAAAAGCATATTTAAATTTTTTTGTAATTTGTGCTACTCCATAATAATGATGTTTGCAGCGTAAGTAGGGCCCAAACATAAACTCAAGCCCAGGGGCCCCCAGCCCCCTAAGTCCTGCCCTGCAAACCCCTACCAGCCAAAGTAAATACATCTATTAAACAGGTGTTGAGTAAACCTCCCTCTGTGTGTGTTCTGTGTGTGTGAGATGTGATGAATCGGTGGGAAGGACGGTCCGCTCCCACGTTAAGAGGTGGATACAGTATTGATATAAATAGCCGGATCATTATATCTCTGATCATATCGTTTTAGTGAGTTGAATCTCAGGTTAGGTATAATGTTGGCATGAGGAGTCCTTCTCTGCGTCCTAGGTGAGTAATATAATAATTTCATTTACAAAATGTTGATATTAGGATGCTGCTAATTTGCCACATGAGGACCTGCGATACACACTGGTACTCAGCAACAGTCTAATTTGGTTAATAATGAAGAGTTTGATTGTTTAGTCTGCACATTCTTTAGAGTCTTAATTCATCTTTGCCAAAGTAGGACAACAGAAAAATGTGTAAAATAAGTCACATTCAGACATTTTTAAGTGTAATTTTAGGCATAGTAAAAAAAAAAAAAAAAAAAAAAAAAAAGTTCTGGAAGTTAGCATGTATGTTATTTGATTTCCTCTTGTCCTATCATGATAAACATTAACCTTTGTTTTTCCTTCTTGACTCAAACAGTGGCCATATATGATGGAGAAAGAGAGGTGAGTAAATAAAGCCTGTAGAATTGCTTTCCTCCAGGTGCAAATAACTCAAGGTTTTTTTCTTTTTATGTGACCAGTCTAATTGCAGGCTCTCGCCTAACATGTGCACAATGCAATATTCACCCGTGTGTGGATCCAATGGAATAACATACGGCAATGAATGCATGCTGTGTAGTGCCATCAAGTGAGTTTAAAAATGCATGTATTTTAAAATAAAGTACTGTAGGTTTAAAACAGTTTAGAGTCGGTCACTTTCAAACTTTAATCTTCAATTTAATCTCTCTCTTTTTTAGTGAATCAAACACTGAAATCTTAATCCAGAACCAGAAGCAAGGCCCATGTTAAATGAACATCTGCAGGAGTAACACAGGAATGGCACCATGATTCAGCTTGACAGACCTTTAGTCAGCTACTCATGAGTCATGTCTCATTCATTACGACCTGAATGTGTAATGGTTTAATCCATAAATAAATGTTGCATATTGAAGCTGTTCTGTTTGGTTCTGTTTTTACTTTTTAAATCCTGGAAAGACAAGATGATAAAATAGGTGAAGATTTACTTTGAAGGAAGCACCCAAACCATATCTAGAGAGCAGAATATCATGAAAGGTGTGTGCCATAGGTGTAATTTGTGGGTGGGTTGGGTCGGACATGTCCCCACCACATTTTGCCAGGTTTGATATTGTCCCCACCACTGTTTTGAAAATATCTGGTTGCACGGATATGCATTATACAAATGAAATATCTCCAGTTTGATGTTAATTTGTCTTAAATAAGAGGTGATCTGTCGCTGTAATGTGTTGTTTTTTAAGTTCCCCTTTAGTGAAAATCAAGTGTTTAATGTTGTTTATATGTGGTGTTTTTAAAGTGTCATGAAACACTTTAGTCTGGTCATTTACACCAGAGATGGAAAAAGTCTCAAGAAATGGGAGTGTAAAGCTGTGGAAAATTGGGACTGTATAAAGGTGGGAAAAGGGAAGACAACAACCAATAAAACACAGACCTGCAACACACTCATTATAGAGACATATGGATATTAAAATATGACCACGGAGAAAAACAGAAAAGAAAAAAAACTGGCGCAATGAAGCATTTTAAAAATCTAACCCTTATTAACAGCAAACTCCCAAGACGAGGCAGAAACGCAGAAGAACATTTAGGTCTAATAATAATTTTATTAAATTTAAGAGCACAATGTTTAGAACTAGACTATACTCTAGACTAGACTATTATGAAATACACTATATTGCCAAAAGTATTGGGACACCCCTCCAAATCATTGAATCCAGGTGTTCCAATCACTGCCATGGCCACATTTGTATAAAATCAAGCACTAGGCATGCAGATGCTTCTACAATTTTTTTTTTTTTTTTTTTTTTTTTTTTTTTTAAATGGGTGACTCTCAGGAGCTCAGTGAATTCAAGCATGTAACCGTGACAGGTTGACACCTGTGTAATAAGTCCATTCCTGAAATTTCCTCACTACTAAATACTCACGGTCACCTGTTAGTGATATTATAACAAAGTGCAAGCAATTGGGAACAACAGCAACTCAGCCATGAAGTAAGGACACATAAAATCACAGAGCGGGTCTGCGCATGCTGAGGCTCACAGTGCGCAACTTTCTGCAAAGCAAAGTCGCCAACTTCCTGCAAAGTCAATAGTTACAGACCTCCAAACCCTATGTGGCCTTCAGATTAGTAGTGAGCTTCATGGAATGGGTTTCCATGGCCGAGTAGCTGTATCCAAGCCTTACATCACATAGTGCAATGCAAAGTGTGGGATGCAGTGGTATAAGCATAGGATGCAGTGGTGTAAAGTGTGGGATGCAGTGGTATAAGCGTAGGATGCAGCGGTGTAAAGCGTGGGATGCAGTGGTGTAAAGCGTGGGATGCAGTGGTGTAAAGCGTGGGATGCAGTGGTGTAAAGCGTGGGATGCAGTGGTGTAAAGCGTGGGATGCAGTGGTGTAAAGCGTGGGATGCAGTGGTGTAAAGCGTCGGATGCAGTGGTGTAAAGCGTGGGATGCAGTGGTGTAAAGCGTGGGATGCAGTGGTGTAAAGTGTGGGATGCAGTGGTGTAAAGCGTGGGATGCAGCGGTGTAAAGCGTGGGATGCAGTGGTGTAAAGCGTGGGATGCAGTGGTGTAAAGCGCCGAATGCAGTGGTGTAAAGCGTGCGATGCAGTGGGGTATAGCGTGGGATGCTGTGGTGTAATGCGCCGGATGCAGTGGTGTAAAGTGTGGGATGCAGTGGTGTAAAGCGTGGGATGCAGTGGTGTAAAGTGTGGGATGCAGTGGTGTAAAGAGTGGGATGCAGTGGTGTAAAGAGTGGGATTCAGTGGTGTAAAGCGTGGGATGCAGTGGTGTAAAGTGTGGGATTCAGTGGTGTAAAGATTGGGATGCAGTGGTGTAAAGCGTGGGATGCAGTGGTGTAAAGCGTGGGATGCAGTGGTGTAAAGTGTGGGATTCAGTGGTGTAAAGAGTGGGATGCAGTGGTGTAAAGTGTGGAATGCAGTGGTGTAAAGCGTGGGATGCAGTGGTCTAAAGAGTGGGATTCAGTGGTGTAAAGAGTGGGTTGCAGTGGTGTAAAGTGTGGGATGCAGTGGTGTAAAGTGTGGGATGCAGTGGTGTAAAGTGTGGGATGCAGTGGTGTAAAGCGTGGGATGCAGTGGTGTAAAGAGTGGGATTCAGTGGTGTAAAGAGTGGGTTGCAGTGGTGTAAAGTGTGGAATGCAGTGGTGTAAAGTGTGGGATGCAGTGGTGTAAAGCGTGGGATGCAGTGGTGTAAAGTGTGGGATGCAGTGGTGTAAAGCGTGGGATGCAGTGGGGTAAAGCGTGGGATGCAGTGGTGTAAAGCGTGGGATGCAGTGGTGTAAAGTGTGGGATGCAGTGGTGTACATAGCCACATAGCATGGCCACATAGCATACATGCTAATAGCATGAGGACACTGAGCAAATTCTAGTGACTTAACAAAAGTAAATATTTTTAAAATAAACAAATAAAATGTAAGAAATAATTTAAATAACAGTTAAAATGAGTGGACTTTTGGTCCTCCCATTGTTTTCAGAAGATCCAGATGATGCAACTTCCTGTTGAAAATGTGTCTTGTGGAATATTCCAAGTTTTTCAGAGGTGGAGGATGTGTTAGGGTAACAGGACAGAGTTGACACCTTTGACATGACGACAAAAAAAAAAAAAAGATTGGAGTGAGATTGGATATAAAGTCACACACCAATCCCCAAAAATTAAGATTTCTGAAGGATTTTATTAATTATATTTAATGGTAAAGTGGCGACATGCAGAAAATGCCAAAAATAATTCTATGTAGTTTTTATTAATGTTTTTAATTATACATTTTACATTTGTAGTTAGCATAATGTGCATGACATTTTGCTTTATAATAAAATGTATTTTAGAGTTAATTTTCATGTAATTTTATACATATAATGTCCTGGGAACAGAAATGTCACTCATTTGGTGTAATGGCTCGTTAACACTTTTGTTGAGTTTTATTTGGTTTCGTCTACTGATATAAGATATATTATTGCTCGATTGATAAACTCAGCTTCTAGTTGGGATGTTCTGCCCTCAGGTTTGCTTGGGGGAGACAGCTGATTTTATTGGGCTGAGTATTACATCGATTGTGAACAGTAGTCTTTCTACAGGTATTTTTCCATCATTTCTTAAGCAAGTGGTTGTTCAACCTCTTCTTAAGAAGCCCACTTTGAATCCCTTGGATTTCATGAATTACTGGTCAATTTCAAAGCTGCCTTGTATTTTAAAAAATATTGGAGAAAGTGGTGCAAAATTATGTGCTAGATGTAGCCAATTAGCTCTAAAGAAATATTAATAATCAATCATAACTTGTTAAATTGATTATGAATAATGGATCAGTTAATAGAATTAACTAGTAAAATTAATATCACAGTCAATTAATCTGTTTGTGCCGTGAACACTCAGTGTTAATTGTTTATTAATTCTAAGAAATGTACATTTCCGGGGTATGGGGAATGTCTTTCATACTGTACAGTACTTCTCAGAGCCTGTAGTCAAAATCTATGATTAGGGACTCCAGTTTATGAGCTTTATGAACTACTCTAACATACACTTACATACTGTACTGTGTACATAGTGTACTGGCATCCCCCTCGAAACAATTCTCATTCGTGCTTGAATATGTTTACACTATAAAATCTGGTGAAATACAATACTCGTTACCATATTCTATTTAGCCTATGACAGTTTGTTTTATTCTATATAGTCAAGTCGTCACCTTTATTTATATAGCGCTTTTTACAATACAGATTGTATCAAAGCAGCTTCACATTGATAACATGAAAATAATACAACAGCTTATTTCTAGAAGAATGTTGCATCATCGTCCACCCATAAGAAGGCAGATCAATAATATTGTTGAATATTAAATGTCCCCAACTAAGCAAGCCAAAAGCCAAGGCAATATAAGGGAATTCATTTAATTTTATTTCAACTTAAACCTCCATTTTGTAACAGACGCGTGTTTATTTGAGCACTTCTGTCAGTGAAACACCCACACAACAGCCTGTAAAACATTGAAATCAATATCAGTAAATTTTGGTAACCTAAATAATATAAGAAAGTTATACATTATTAGACATAGATATTTGGGCTATGTTTGATTTTGTGCTCCCAGAGAAACCAAAACTAAAATCCCAAGCGTGTGTGAAATGCACTATACAAATAAATTTGATGCGCCTTACCATAATTACAAGCACAAACTTTGTTTAATAGAATTTGATGTGCAAGCAAAAAGTTATTAGGCCTATTATATTCACATTTTTACTGTGGTAAAGTAGAAAAAACACAACAGGACAAATTAAAAGCGAACCAAATGAAGAAACGTTTATAATCCCCTGCAAAAAGGATGAAGATGAAGATTTGGGAAAAGAAACAAGATATTCTATGTCCCATGGAATATTGTTTAATTCTCTGATAATCAGGTGACCAGATCGCAAAACATAATACAAAATCGGTGATGCGTTTGTCAAGTTAACCGGCACAGCCGCCCTACTGCCCGCATGAGGCGCGCCGTTTCCGGCTCAAGCTGTTCTGTTGTTTATTAAAAGCTTATTAATTCTGAACGTGTTGCGTGTCTATATTGCACCAAATGCAACACGTGACTGCACTCTCTTGGGTCTGCAGCAACACGTCTACTACGAGTGAAGTTGATTGGCAAATCCAAATGCAAAATGCAAACAGACACAGAGAGATTCCTACCTTTATAAGAGCGGAGATTTATACCTTTAGAATTTAAACCCAGAGCGGGTTTAAATATGGAAGTGGATGCACACACAACTTGTTTTTCGCTGAGGAGCCGAGCGGAGCCCGGAGTCCGTGGTGGTCCAGCAATAGTGGCGACGGGACTACTGATTTCCCTTTCAGTTGTCACGTTCAACGTAGCCGGACATACCGACTGATTGGGATCCCCATTAAGACGCCACTAGTGCTGCCACCTTCCAGTGCCTAGACTAAAGCCTCCTGACCCCCCGCATTATTTAGGCCAACATAGGTCAGGGCTTAGGCCAGGGTTGTTCAGCAAGACCCACTCAGTTAGTCTTGTTAACACTGGGAAAGTGTGCCCTTTCGACGGAAGGAGGGATGCTACGAAAGCCACATCCAGCTCGCAGGAAGGTAACATGTGGAGGATACACAAATGAACTGGGCGTTACCGGGCAGTACAACATATGGAATGTCACTGAGGTGGCTCCAGCCGAAAAAGTGGGGAGACGCAACCGTCAGTGACGGCAGAGCAGACTCTGCTAAGGGAAGACACGGGCTCGCCGCTGGGAGCTGTACCGTGGAAGAATACACATATGGGATCGCCGTAGGGATCACAACATATGGACCCAGCCTAGCACAAGTTCCACCAGTGCACACGAGTGGTAGGCCTAGCATCGGATGCTCTGCCACGTCCAACGCCGAAGGGGTGTGGAGAAACTCAGAAGGGTTAGGCTAAAGGGGAACTCAACTGGAGCAAGAATGGTGCACGTATCCAGTCCATAGAAGGGGAATGGCGCAGCAAGCCGACACTACGACCCGGGCTAACAGTGACGCTGGCTTCATGTGAAGGGAGCCTACGGAAAGCAACCAGCTCGACTGATAGGCTATTTTCCTAGCGTACGTGATGGTGTCACAATTTCGTCTAGCCTACATCTGACAATTTCGGGTTCAAACATGCCCTGCACACCACACATAGTTAACAGTGTTAAATTAAACAAAATAAAAAAACTGAAAAATACTGTTTAATAGAACTGTTTGGTTTGTTATCAGAGTTATCTGCGTGCTTCCTCAGCAATGAAGATCCACATTTGCGGCTATCCAACACGAAAACTTTAAGGCAGGTTTTCGATGCAGCAAAGCCTTTCACAATATTGTTTTCTCCATCTGAGATAACTCCAAATTTCTCCAAAACACTGGACTTGATTTTTGATGACGTATTGTTGACAACTTTTACAATCTCCACTAGCTATTCTTTTCTTCAACTCGACGACTGCAGGCAGATCGCAAGGTTGTGATTTTTTAAAAGTGAAAGTAGGCCTAGAGACTCCTGGGAGGACAAGGGCACAAATAAACTGATATGGATTTTAAATTATTTTATCAACTTAAAAATACAGGCATATTTTTGTAGATGTGTTCCTAAAAATATGCATATATTTTTACGTTTGCACGTGACTGTTTTAAACCCGTGTTTAGACCCGTGTTTCAGCCTTGTCCGACCTGACCCTCACCCGTATCCGACACAGTTGGATCTTTTTCACCCGTTTCAGATAAATTTGCGGGTCACCCGAACCCGTGCAGAACTCTGGATCCCGTTTCAGCATAGCTGACATTTCTGGATCTTTTCATCATTTCCAGAGGCCAGCTCCCCTCTGGAGATGCCCCGAATGAAATGGCTGGTTGGTCTATTACAGTGGGACCAGCGCGCTCAACGGGGGGCTCCACCGGCTGCGGTGTGATAGAGGAGTGAGGGGATTGGTTACCGGGCGGGGAAGCCATCACTTTGATCTTCTGATCACCCAAACCCACACGGCACCCTAGGGTGGGGCGTGATAATGGGGACTCCACCTTCGCGGACAAAGGCGAGTCTCGATCTTAACACCGCGATAGTCATGTTCTCGCAATGAGAACATGAACAATCCACAAAAGCTGCTACAGCATGCTGTAATCCCAAACACGTGATGCAACTATCGTGACCGTCAGAGAGGGGGACAGGGAATGACCGTATCCAGAAAAGGCACGGGTGGAATGACATCTTGAAAAAGACGCAAACCGTGTTGCTCTTTCAGGAAATGAAAAACTCTCACCAGTGCCGGAGCACACAGGGGAATGATCTTATTTTGAGACATGAAGTGTTTTGTTGGTCTGAGTGAGTTTTGGAGGTGAGATGAACTGTTTTGTCAAGATTCATGTTGCTAATGCAGACTGTATGAAGAGTTTTGAAAATGTGGCTTCAGTATTGAAAAATGCTTTTTAAATAAACCAATAATAGAATCTAAGCCTCGTCATTTTCACCACCTTTATTCTATTAAAACTTATGAAAGTATTGGAGAGATGTGCAATGATTGGTGGGTAAGTTTTCCTCTCCAGTTCCTGTGAAGTGATGTATGGATGTTCCCGTATTCTCTAAGCTGTTTGTGTCATGATTCTGCCTTGTCTCTGATTTTCCCTGGTCTTGAGGCAGGATCATGACAGGCCCATGTTTTATGTGCAAGCACATGGCCATTTGTTTGGGCCATGTGCTTGTGTTGTCTCGTCACCCAGCCCCGCCCCCTTGTTATCCTCGTTTTGTCATTATTGCTTCACGTGTCACCTGTTCCTGATTAGTTTGCTCCCTATTTAATCCCCTCATGTTCTCTGTCCTGTGTCGGTACATTGTCTAACATTGCGTGTTATTCTTTGTGAAGCCTTGTGAGTATCCTGTCAAAGAGAAATCCTGTAGAGAAAGTTCTGTTTTTGCTGTTTGTTTATAGTCTAGTTAATTGTCAGAGTCTTTGTCTAGTTTAGTCACTCGTAGTCCTGTCTTGTCTTGTTTTGCCCCCTCGTGGGCTTTGTTTTTCCTGTTATTTGTACAATAAACTGTGTTCCTGTGACTACTGTCTGCAATTGGGTTCATCTCCACATCATCCACATAACAGTTTGCAGGGCCTTCACACGGGTCTTGTTCACTCCCTTCAGATTGAAACATCACCTTAGATGGTTATGGGCAGTATTTTAATTACATGTATTTGAAATACGCATTTAATTACTTTTGAGTATTTTGTAATTTGTAATTTCCTTAAATAATATATTAATACTATAATTTGTACACTTCACAGGGCACTTATGGTCGAATGGAACGCACTTGAGGATTTCAGTGGAGTTTTCTGCACAGGGAGTGTTAATATTTTCTTATTTCTCAAACTTTTGACTGTTCTTGTGTAAGACTGCAATTGTGTAACTTTTTTCCGTTATGTTATCTGCACATCATAGACACAAACAAACCAAGAACAAGGTCTTGGACACACTTATACACTCAACGCACATACATTTGAACATCTGTCAACTCTTGTTATATTTCTTAATCTGCCATATAAGGCAGAGGTTGATCTTGAGTGTTTGACTGGATGGCCTGGCCAACTGAAACATATGCCTCGGTTCTTGATAAGGATTGGTTTGCTTGATGCCCTAAAGGGGGGAGGGGGGATGATGGCTGGGGGGGGTCGTCGGCAGTTTGCACCTGGAGGAAAGCAATTATAAAGCCTTTATTTTATTGCAGATCCTTAATAAGTATTAAACTAAATTAATCCTTTTTGAGGATACGCAGAAATCCTGTGAACCCGTACAATCATTACTGAGGGATTTCTTCATAACAATGTGAAAAGAAACTTTAGCCTTGGACTTGGACAGTTTTGCATCTTGCAACTTGATTAATTATATTTATATTAGAATACTTTACATAACCATTGTTAAATGATATTTAGGCAACCGCAGTTTTAAAGGGTTAGTTCACCCAAAGATGAAAATTCTGTCAGTAATTACTCACTCTCATGTTGTTCCAACCCCGTAAGACCTTCGTTCATCTTCGGGACACAAATTAAGATATTTTTTATTAAATCTGAGAGCTGGATCACTGCTCCATAGGCTTCTAAGACATTATAACTTGCTGGCCCAGAAAATGCATTAAAGACATCGTTAATATACTCCAGCTCAATCTTAAGTTTATAAAGCGACGAGAATAATTTTTGTGCGGAAAAAATAAATAAATAAAATAACGACTTTATTCCACTATTCATTTCCTTCTCTCTGGGCCTCGAGTTTTTTCACGTAACGTTAGTGGAACTGCGTAGCGCTTCTGTGTTATACGTTATTTGAGGGTATAAACTAACACTATTTTCAGGATAATTTTTACAGGGTCATGTATCTCTCTTAAGTTAAAGGTCTGACTATATATTTTTTTTACACAAAGACTTTATTTAAAAACTTTTTTAAAAATGAACAAATTTATTTGATCCAAAATACAGCAAAAACAGTGATGTTGTGAAAGAGAAAACATTTATCTTAAATTTAATATTTAAATACATTTTAAAATGCAATTTATTCCAATATGCAAATTATAATATGATTTGCTGCTCAAGAAAAATGTCTTATTGTTATCAATGTTGTTATTATCGGTATTATCAATATTATCTGTTGTGTATAAATTTCTTTCAGGATTCTTTGATGATCTGAAAGTTCAAAAGAACAACATTTATCTGAAATAGAAAGATTTTGTAACATTATAAATGTCTTCTTTATTGTCACTTATGATCAATATAAGGCATCCTTGTTGGATAAAAGTATTTATTTCTTTAAAAACAAAAACAAGAAAACAACAATAGCATTAAAAAACGTCTCAGGTTACGACTATAT
The DNA here is from genome assembly GCF_964197995.2 of Scardinius erythrophthalmus. Taxonomy (NCBI): domain Eukaryota; kingdom Metazoa; phylum Chordata; class Actinopteri; order Cypriniformes; family Leuciscidae; genus Scardinius; species Scardinius erythrophthalmus. Next base: position 38,873,924 of record NC_138233.1, read on the forward strand.
CCTATGTTCCCTGAGAACAGGGAACGAGACACTGCGTCAGAACGCTATGGGGAACGCTTCTGCGTGAACCGGTGTCTGAAACGCTTTAGTCTTTTTTTTTTTCTTTTTTTTTTTGTGAACTATGCTTTAAATCACACTTAAAAATGTCTGAATGTCACTTTTTCATTTTCATTTGTCCTACTTTTGCAAAGGTGCTAAACTTCAGGGTGCTAATTCATGACTCATAATAGGGGTGTGAACCTACACTGGTCTCACGGTTCGGTTCGATTACGATTATCATGTAATCGATTCAGTTCAATTCGATATCACAATGCATCACGATGCAGCAGTTTCAAGGGAGTAAAGCTTGTTTATGCCATTAAGAAAAGGAAAATCTGTCAAATACATTTTGTTTTAAAGAAATGTTCATTTAAAAGCAGCGCTCATTAATCAGTGTATTATGTTACTAAAAGATGCGCGGATCATCCGTCGCCGAGTCCGCTGTTGAAGGTGACGATCATCCATTTATAATCTCGCGTAACAACACAGAATAATTGTAATTTGACCATCGGGTGCGGATACTTAAATCAGAGATAATTATTGGGGCGGGTGGATGATTTATTTTTGGCTGCGGATTCGGGTGACGTTGGAGCTCTCTAAAGCAGTCAGACTCTGCCAGGCGTTAACAGCTCGCGGTGAAAACGGCTAACGTGGTTTATCAAGTTTGTGGTATTACCTCCTGCACATTCTATTTGTGCGTGACATGAGCGCACACAGTGCGTGTCTTCTGCAGGTCGTGCTGGCCAGGTTGATCATAAAAGCCGAAATGTGCCCAGATGTCGGCATTAAAGTAGTTGGAGCATTTTTAATTTTCACGCACTCGCGTCTCGCCTCCCTCTGCCATCGTATGCTACCACGACAAAGCATGTACGTGACAAATGACATCAGAAAAGCATCAGTAGGCTACATTATAATCGGTCATGGTCTATTACTGAACCGAGACTGAATCGTCCTCATCTGCATCGCGACGCATCGTAGAAACGATAAATTGAGGACTTGCTGCACTGTTTCAACTGCATCTCTTCTTATGCAAAATATTATTTATAAAACTGCCAATGTCTAAATATGATTTTAGCAATCGTTATGTGAAGAATTCTAATATAAATATAAATTAATAAAGTCAGGCAAGATGCAAAAGTGCTATCCAAGTCCAAGGCTAACATTTATTTTCACATTGTCATGACAAAGTTGTGATGAAATCCCTCAGTAACGATACATTTTGTATATTTTATTAGTGCCTCCTCCAAATGGTGCAGATATTTATGCATCATATTGAAAAAAAAAATTTAAATAAATGAACAGCCTTGGATTGGATGAAACAGATAAATGTGTAAACAAATATTTGATAATAAGTGTAACAGTTGAGTAAACCTACCTCTGTCTGTGTGTGTGTGTGTGTGTGTGTGTGTGTGTGTGTGTGTGTGTGTGCCTGTGTGTGTGAGTGATGAATCAGTGGGATGGACATATACAGTATTGCTATAAATAGCCGGATCATTTTATCACTGATCATATCGTCAGTGAGTTGACTCTCAGGTTGTGAACAATGTTTGCACGAGGAATCATCGTCCTTCTCTGCGTCCTAGGTGAGTAATATAATGATTTCATTTACAAAACAACTGATGTTAGGATGTTGGTAATTTGTCATATTAGGACCTGCGATACACACTGATACTTTGCAACGGTCTAATTTGGTTAATAATGAATCATTGTGATTGTTTCAATATAGTATGCACATTCTTTAGAGTCTTAATTCACCATTGCTAAAGTAGGACAAAAGAAAAAAGTGACATTCAGACATTTTAAGTGTGATTTAAATATAGTTCACAAAAACAAAAGACTAAAGTTTTGCTTTTGTAAAAAAAAATAAAAAAACATTAGACCATATTGACTTTCATTGTATGGGCCAAACAAGAAGTTAGCATGTATGTTATTTGATTTCCTCTTGCCATATCATGATAAACTTTAATCCTTGTTTTTCCTTCTTGACTCAAACAGTGGCCATTTCTGATGGAGAAAGAGAGGTGAGTAAATAAAGCCTGTAGAATTGCTTTCCTCCAGGTGCAAATAACTCAAGGTTTTTTTCTTTTTATGTGACAAGCCTGATTGCAAGGACGATTCTGACGCATGCACAAAGGAGTATTCACCTGTGTGTGGATCCGATGACATAACATACGGCAATGAATGCATGCTGTGTGCTGCCGTCAAGTGAGTTTAAAAATGCATGTATTTTAAAATAAAGTACTGTAGGTTTAAAACAGTTTAGAGTCGGTCACTTTCACACTTTAATCTTCAATTTAATCTCTCTCTTTTTTAGGGAAACAGACACTGAAATCTTAGTCCAGAACGAAGGCCCATGTGAGCCAGTGAATGAAGATCCGGAGGAGGAGTAACACAGGATGGCACCATGATTCAGCTTGACAGACCTTTAGTCAGCTACTCATGTCTCATTCATTATGACCTGAATGTGTAATGGTTTAATCCATAAATAAATGTTGCATATTAAAGCTGTTCTGTTTTCTCCCTAAAATCTTGGAAAGACACAATAAAATAGGTGAATATTGTAAGGAGGTACCCAAACCATATCTAGAGCAGAATATCATAAATGGTCTGGGTTTTTTTTTTTTTTTTTTACTCCTGTTAGATTATTTGTCAGGTAGACTATCTGCATCCTCGAAGCTTTCAGTTAGAAACCGAGACTGTGTAATACCATAACAATCAATTTTATTAAAGAAGGGTCATATTTATACACAAGATAAAGCAGATTCATCCACGATGGCCAGGCCATCCAGTCATATACTCAAGATCAAGCTCTGCCTTGTAGGACATCTTAAGAAATATAACAAGAGTTATCAAGATGTTCAAATGTATGTGCGTTGAGTGTATAAGTGTGTCCAAGGACTAGTTCTTGTTTTGTTTGAGTCTATGATGTGCAGATAACTTAACGGAAAAAAGTTAATATTCCATTCCATTCCATTTCAAGTGCGTTCCATTCGACCATAAGTGCCCTGTGAAGTGTAGAAATGATAGTATTAAAGGGTTAGTTCACCCAAAAATGAAAATTCTATCAGTAATTACTCACTCTCATGTTGTTCCAACCCCTTAAGACCTTCGTTCATCTTTGGAACACAAATTAAGATATTTTTGATTAAATCTGAGAGCTGGATCACTCCTCCATAGGCTTCTAAGTGATTGAAACTTGCTGTGCGCAAAAAACAACAAAAATAACGACTTTATTCCACTATTCATTTCCTTCTCTCTGGGCCTCTAGTTGGTTCACGTAGTGTTTTTGCGTAGCGCTTCTGTGTTGTACTACACGCATCACACACATGACCAGCGTCGGCCAATAGTGAGCCTACATGGTGACGTGCAACACAGAAGCGCTGCGCTAAAACACTACGTGAACTCACTCGAGGCCCAGAGAGAAGGAAATGAATAGTGGAATAAAGTCGTTATTTTTGTTGTTTTTTGAGCACAAAAAGTATTCTCGTCGCTTGATAAACTTAAGATTGAGCCACTGTAGTCACTTGGACTATATTAACGATCTCTTTAATAACTTTTCTGGGCCAGCAAGTTTCAATCACTTAGAAGCCTATGGAGGAGTGATCCAGCTCTCAGATTTAATCAAAAATATCTTAATTTGTGTTCCGAAGATGAACGAAGGTCTTACGGGGTTGGAACAACATGAGGGTGAGTAATTACTGACAGAATTTTCATTTTTGGGTGAACTAACCCTTTAATATATTATTTAATGAAAATACAAATTACAAAACACTCCAAAGTAATTAAATGCGTATTTCAAATACATGTAATTAATATACTGCCCATAACCTTCTAAAGTGATGTTTCAATCTGAAGGGAGTGAACAAGACCCGTGTGAAGGCCCTGCAAACAGCTTAGGGAATACGGGAACATCCATACATCACTTCACAGGAACTGGAGAGGAAAACTTACCCACCAATCATTGCACATCTCTCCAATACTTATAAGTTTTAATATAATAAAGGTGGTGAAAATGACGAGGCTTAGATGTTATTATTGATTTTTATTAGTTTATTTAAAAAGCATTTTTCAATACTGAAGCCACTTTTTAAAAACTCTTCATACAGTCAACATTAGCAACATGAATCTTGGCCAAACAGTTCATCTCACCTCCAAAACTCACTCAGACCAACAAAACACTTCATATAAACTCACCTAAAGGATTATTAGGAACACCTGTTCCAATTTCTCATCAATGCAATTATCTAATCAACCAATCACATGGCAGTTGCTTCAATGCATTTAGGGGTGTGGTCCTGGTTAAGACAATCTCCTGAACTCCAAACTGAATGTCAGAATGGAAAAGAAAGGTGATTTAAGCAATTTTAAGCGTGGCATGGTTGTTGGTGCCAGACGGGCCGGTCTGAGTATTTCACAATCTGCTCAGTTACTGGGATTTTCACGCACAACCATTTCTAGGGTTTACAAAGAATGGTGTGAAAAGGGAAAAACATCCAGTATGCGGCAGTCCTGTGGGCGAAAATGGCTTGTTGATGCTAGAGGTCAGAGGTGAATGGGCCGACTGATTCAAGCTGATAGAAGAGCAACTTTGACTGAAACTAGATGTACCGCATTGCGGTACAAAATATGACCGCCGCTCAGGCCTGCACTGGCTTTCCACAAAAATAAATGACGTGGAGTAATTTGGCTGTATTGCGTGTTTATGTATATACCTAAAAAAAGTAATAGTATGTGCATGTCTGTCTGTGTGTGTGTGTGTGTGTGTGTGTGTGTGTGTGTGTGTGTATGTGTGTGTGTGTTTGTGTATGTGTGTGTCTGTGTGTGTGTGTGTGTGTGTGTGTGTGTGTGTGTGTGTCTGTGCGTGTATGTATGTGTGCGTACATGTGTGCACGTGTGTGTTTGTGTGTGTGTGTCTGTGCATGTGGATTTGTATGTGTGTGTATGGGTGTGTGTCTGTGCGTGTGGATGTCAGTGTGTGTGCATGCTTGCGTTTCTTTGTATTCCTGCATGTGTGTGTGTGACAGTATCATCCTAAACCAGCAACCCTTCGCTCAACAGCACCATCTACAGGCCGATGAGTGTACAGTCACTAAATGTGCACATAAATGAATTTATTTTATACCCCCCCATGGATGAAATTCTACAAAACTTAGCAGAGGATACCCCCAGAGGATGTCAAGTTAATCATACACATGAAATATGGTGCAGTTCTGAACATCTCCACTGAAGATAGGGGCAATTAAAGCAGAATAATATTGCATTTTCATTTTTTATGGGAGGGGCGCAAATCACAAATGAGTGATTATGGGCTAGGTTGATGTGGGCCCTTAAGAGCAACATACCATAAAAATTTCTTCATCCTCGTTGCCACGGTTCAGGTAGTTATTTAGGAAAAACTGCATTTTTTTGGGTTTGGGGGGGCCCAGCGCGGGGGGGGGAGTGGCCCCCGGGGACCAAATGAAATTTTTCCGTAGAAGTCTAGTGGGGCTACATGCCCACCAAATTTCATGTTCCCCGGTGCTTCGGTGTCCCTGGTATCGTTGACGAAAAATTTACGGGGGCCCCAGCTCAGGGGGGGAAGTGGCCCCCGGGGACCAAACGAAATTTTTCCGTAAAAGTCTAGTAGACCAACATACCATAAAAATTTCTTCATCCTCGGTGCCACGGTTCAGGTAGTTATTTAGGAAAAACTGAATTTTTTTGGGTTTGGGGGGGCCCAGCGCGGGGGGGGAGTGGCCCCCGGGGACCAAACGAAATTTTTCCTTAGAAGTCTAGTGGGGCTACATGCCCACCAAATTTCATGTTCCCCGGTGCTTCAGTGTCCCTGGTATCGTTGACAAAAAATTTACGGGGGCCCCAGCGCGGGGGGGGGGGAGTGGCCCCCGGGGACCAAACGAAATTTTTCCCTAAAAGTCTAGTAGACCAACATACCATAAAAATTTCTTCATCCTCGGTGCCACGGTTCAGGTAGTTATTTAGGAAAAACTGCATTTTTCTGGGTTTGGGGGGCCCAGCCCGGGGGGGGAGTGGCCCCCGGGGACCAAACGAAATTTTTCCTTAGAAGTCTAGTGGGGCTAAATGCCCACCAAATTTCATGTTCCCCGGTGCTTCGGTGTCCCTGGTATCGTTGACGAAAAATTTACGGGGGCCCCAGCGCGGGGGGGGAAGTGGGCCCCGGGGACCAAACGGAATTTTTCCGTAAAAGTCTAGTAGACCAACATACCATAAAAATTTCTTCATCCTCGGTGCCACGGTTCAGGTAGTTATTTAGGAAAAACTGCATTTTTTGGGGTTTGGGGGGGCCCAGCGCGGGGGGGGGAGTGGCCCCCGGGGACCAAACGAAATTTTTCCTTAGAAGTCTAGTGGGGCTACATGCCCACCAAATTTCATGTTCCCCGGTGCTTCGGTGTCCCTGGTATCGTTGACGAAAAATTTACGGGGGCCCCAGCGCGGGGGGGGGGGGGGGGTGGAGTGGCCCCCGGGGACCAAACGAAATTTTTCCCTAAAAGTCTAGTAGACCAACATACCATAAAAATTTCTTCATCCTCGGTGCCACGGTTCAGGTAGTTATTTAGGAAAAACTGCTTTTTTTTGGGTTTGGGGGGGCCCAGCGCGGGGGGGGGGGAGTGGCCCCCGGGGACCAAACGAAATTTTTCCTTAGAAGTCTAGTGGGGCTACATGCCCACCAAATTTCATGTTCCCCGGTGCTTCGGTGTCCCTGGTATCGTTGACGAAAAATTTACGGGGGCCCCAGCTCAGGGGGGGAAGTGGCCCCCGGGGACCAAACGAAATTTTTCCCTAAAAGTCTAGTAGACCAACATACCATAAAAATTTCTTCATCCTCGGTGCCACGGTTCAGGTAGTTATTTAGGAAAAACTGCATTGTTTTGGGTTTGGGGGGGCCCAGCGCGGGGGGGGGGGGGGGGGGGGGAGTGGCCCCCGGGGACCAAACGAAATTTTTCCTTAGAAGTCTAGTGGGGCTACATGCCCACCAAATTTCATGTTCCCCGGTGCTTCGGTGTCCCTGGTATCGTTGACGAAAAATTTACAGGGGCCCCAGCGCGGGGGGGGAAGTGGCCCCCGGGGACCAAATGAAATTTTTCCGTAAAAGTCTAGTAGACCAACATACCATAAAAATTTCTTCATCCTCGGTGCCACGGTTCAGGTAGTTATTTAGGAAAAACTGCATTTTTGGGGGTTTGGGGGGGCCCAGCGCGGGGGGGGGAGTGGCCCCCGGGGACCAAACTAAATTTTTCCTTAGAAGTCTAGTGGGGCTACATGCCCACCAAATTTCATGTTCCCCGGTGCTTCGGTGTCCCTGGTATCGTTGACGAAAAATTTACGGGGGCCCCAGCGCGGGGGGGGGGGGGGGGGGGGAAGTGGCCCCCGGGGACCAAACGAAATTTTTCTGTAAAAGTCTAGTAGACCAACATACCATAAAAATTTCTTCATCCTCGGTGCCACGGTTCAGGTAGTTATTTAGGAAAAACTGCATTTTTGGGGGTTTGGGGGGGCCCAGCGCGGGGGGGGGAGTGGCCCCCGGGGACCAAACGAAATTTTTCCTTAGAAGTCTAGTGGGGCTACATGCCCACCAAATTTCATGTTCCCCGGTGCTTCGGTGTCCCTGGTATCGTTGACGAAAAATTTACAGGGGCCCCAGCGCGGGGGGGGAAGTGGCCCCCGGGGACCAAATGAAATTTTTCCGTAAAAGTCTAGTAGACCAACATACCATAAAAATTTCTTCATCCTCGGTGCCACGGTTCAGGTAGTTATTTAGGAAAAACTGCATTTTTTGGGGTTTGGGGGGGCCCAGCGCGGGGGGGGAGTGGCCCCCGGGGACCAAACGAAATTTTTCCTTAGAAGTCTAGTGGGGCTACATGCTCACCAAATTTCATGTTCCCCGGTGCTTCGGTGTCCCTGGTATCGTTGACGAAAAATTCAGTAAGGTGACGGGAAAAAAAAAAAAAAAAAACTTTGACAATCCCTATATGACCGCTTTCGCTAGCTACGCTAGCGGCGGTCATAATAACCACTCGTTACAACTGAGGTATGCAGCAAAGCATTTGTGAAGCCACAACACACACAACCTTGAGGCGGATGGGCTACAACAGCAGAAGACCCCACCAGGTACCACTCATCTCCACTACAAAGAGGAAAAAAAGGCTACTATTTGCACGAGCTCACCAAAATTGGACAGTTGAAGACTGGAAAAATGTTGCCTTGTCTGATGAGTCTCGATTTCTGCTGAGACATTCAGATGGTAGAGTCAGAATTTGGTGTAAACAGAATGGGAACATGGATCCATTATAAGTTAAGTTTAAGTTTGCTTTATTTGTATAGCACGTTTAAAACAGCCGTAGACTGACCAAAGTGCTTCACAACAGAGGAAAAGCATTATAATATAATCAAAGTGCATCACAACAGAGGAAAATCATTATAATACAATCAAAACAAACAGACAGATTTAGACAACAACAAAAGTGAAGAAATAAAAACAACAAAAAAAAAAAACTAATATGCCAAAGAAAACAAATGGGTTTTTAAGAGAGACTTAAAAATGGTCAAACTGTGAGCCATTCGAATTTCCACCGGCAAGTCATTCCAGAGACGCGGGCCAAATACTGAAAAGGCACGGTCACCTCTACGTTTAAGTCTAGATTGTGGAATTGAAAGAAGATTTTGGTCTCCAGATCTTAAGCTTCTTGAGGGGGAATACTGATGTAGCAGATCAGATAGGTAGCCTGGTGCTTGATTGTGCAATGATTTAAAAACAAATAATACAATTTTAAAATGTATTCTAAATTGCACTGGCAGCCAATGAAGTGCCTTTAATAGTGGAGTGGCGTGATCACTTTTTTTCTTTTTCAGAAGGAATCTTGAGGCAGCATTTTGAATCAGCTGGAGACGGGCAATTTGGGCCTTAGAAATGCCACAGTATAAGGAGTTACAATAGTCAAGACGTGACGTAATAAAAGCATGCACAGCCATCTCTAAAGTCTTATCAGTGAGGAAATGTTTAATTTTTGCAAGTATACGGAGCTGATGAAAGCTGGACCCACTGAAGAAAGAAGAAATTTACTGAAGAAATTTGTTTGTCAAATTTTAAAGAGTCATCCAGGATAACACCCAGATTCCGTACCTGCGGGGACCTAAAAGGCGATAGTGATCCCAAATCCAGATTAAATGCTTTCGTATTTTCAGAAGGGCCAAAAACAATTACTTCCGTTTTCTCATTATTTAAGGATAGAAAATTTTCAGACAACCAGGATTTAACCTCATCTAAACACGACGAAAGAGCAGTCATGGCCAGTGGATCATTTTTCTTAAAAGGCAGATAGATCTGCGTATCGTCGGCGTAAAAGTGATACCACACCCCATGTTTTCTAAAAATGGATCCCAGAGGTAGCATATATAATGAAAATAGGGAGGGAGCCAAAATCGAGCCTTGCGGAAGGCCACAGGGGAGAGAAGCAGTGGAAGATAAAAATTCTCCTGTCCTAACCACAAATTTCCTGTCAGATAAAAATGACTGGAACCATTTTAAAACTGTGCCAGAGAGACCCACCCAAGATTTCAGTCTATTAATTAATACACAGTGGTTAACAGTGTCAAAAGCAGATGATAAATCTAAAAGAACGAGAACCACAGAGTCACCCGTATCAGTTGCCAAATAAATGTCATTTAACACTCTCAGCAGGGCAGATTCAGTACTGTGGGCAGTTTTAAAACCAGATTGAAAGTGCTCAAACAGAGAATTTACAGCAAGGAAGGATTGCAGTTGAAAGAACACAATCTTTTCCAAAACCTTGGAAATAAATGGTAAAACAGAGATAGGGCGATAATTTGTTAAAATAGACCGATCAAGTGAGGGCTTCTTGAGGAGAGGTATAACAGTTGCCACTTTCAGATAAGCAGGAACCACCCCAGTTACAAGACACTTATTTAAAAACGACATTAGACCCGGTCCAACAGAGTCAACAATTTGCTTTAAATGCCTAGGGTGAATAACATACTATGAAGAAAAAGAAGGTTTCATCTTGGCAAGAATGTCACTGAGTGTAAGAGGGGAGACAGGTTCAAAGACATCCCAGGAGTTAGACAACTGTGGAGGGAGAGGCAGCTCAATAGAATGAGTATGAGATAACAGTCCAAAATTAACTGCTTTATCCTTAAAAAACCTCAAGAAGCTTTCAGAAAGAGCAGCAGAGGCAACAGACAAAGTATTGACTGGAGGATTAACAACAGAATTAATAACGGAAAATAGGACTTTAGGTCTAGAGTGATTATGTAATATTAAGTTTGAATAATAGGTTGCCTTAGCCGATTTGGCAGCTCTCTGATAAGCCAGTAAACTGTCTTTAAACAACTGTAGTGAGATGTAAAGATTATCCTTCTTCAATTTACGCTCAGCCTTTCTACAAGCTTGCCTTAACACCCGAGTCTCAGCAGTATGCCACATTTCAGATTTATCTTTGTGCTTGCGAGGCTTTAAAGGAACAGTCTCATTCAATACATCAAGCCAAACGCTATTTAACAGACTCAGGTGATCATCCGCGTCCAGGTCCGCTAACGGAGAGTCTAGGAGTAGATGAGAACAAGATTTAAAAAAACACTGACTAAAATTTTCACTAAACTGACGAGAGTAGACCCTGGACATCGACGTCGTTTTAGTAGAGACATGAGGAAGACTAGAAAGAGACATGGGAAACAAAATTGGCTTATGATCAGAGAGCATATAATCAGAAACTGTCAAATCAGAAATATCAACACCATAAGAAAGAACAAGGTCCAGAGTATGACCGTGGATATGAGTGGAGTCTTTAACCCACTGTATCAACTTAAAAGCATCAATTAAATTAATAAATTCCCTTGCCAGAGGGTTTGACTTACAGCAGACGTGAATGTTAAAATCGCCCACCAATAAGAAACGATCAAATTTAATCACAATTTTACCAATGAAATCAGTGAATTGCTGTAAAAAGTCCTTAACTGAATGTGGAGGACGGTAGATCACCCCTAAGCAAACAGGACCGTTCCAGTCGAGATGTAGAAGTTGAGCTTCGAAGCTGGAGTAGATTTCCACAGGGAAGATGCGACATCGCGCACAGTGAGAATTTTTCATCACAGTCACAAGCCCACCCCCTCGTCCATTTTGGCGAGGGGTGTTAAAAAATGTACAGTCAACCGGGTACCAGTTCAGAAAAGGGGGTAAGATCACCATCCTTAATCCATGATTCAGTGATGAACATAAAATCCAAATTGTGCAAAGAGAAAAAGTCATTCAGCAGGAAAGTCTTGTTTACCACTGAGCGAGCATTAATCAGAGCCATATTGGGTGGAGGGACAGCTCCGGAGGAGAGTGACACTCTGCGCAGCGGCCACAGCACACCGGGAGCCGCTCCAGCTCTTCGGAGAAGACGGCCGGTACGAGGAAGACCGGCACAGGGGACGGAGGACGGGAGCACGGGAAGGACAGGTCGAAGCCACCGATGAGCCTGATCTAGGAGACGCCAGACCACGGAGTCACCATGAGACGGCTCGCAAAAAGGGCTTGGAATACAGCCAGCATGCAAACGGGCTTTCAGCTTGATAATACGACCTCCTCGAGACCCGCGTTTCCTCCTGCGCTTCCTCCGTGTATTGCTTATAGGCCAACAACGGAGGCACTCCTCACTGTTTGTTGTAACACCACCATATGGTTTGTTAAAGGCACCCTCCACATCCAATTTGTAAAGTGTAGATCTGATATCTAAAAGAGACTGGCGATCATATACCATAAGGGCACCACAGTTTAAAAACCAAACAAACAACAACCAAACTAGCAGACAGAGGAGCAACCGACGGCATGCCGACACAGGCGCCATCTAAGCAATGACGTATCATGTCTTTTTACCACTGTGCAGGCTGGTGGTGGTGGTGTAATGGTGTGGGGGATGTTTTCTTGGCACACTTTAGGCCCCTTAGTGTCAATTGGGCATCGTTTAAATGCCACGGCCTACCTGAGCATTGTTTCTGACCATGTCCATCCCTTTATGACCACCATGTACCCATCCTCTGATGGCTACTTCCAGCAGGATAATGCACCATGTCACAAAGCTTGAATCATTTCAAATTGGTTTCTTGAACATGACAATGAGTTCACTGTACTAAAATGGCCCCCACAGTCACCAGATCTCAACCCAATAGAGCATCTTTGGGATGTGGTGGAACGGGAGCTTCGTGCCCTGGATGTGCATCCCACAAATCTCCATCGACTGCAAGATGCTATCCTATCAATATGGGCCAACATTTCTAAAGAATGCTTTCAGCACCTTGTTGAATCAATGCCACGTAGAATTAAGGCAGTTCTGAAGGCGAAAGGGGGTCCAACACAGTCTTAGTATGGTGTTCCTAATCATCCTTTAGGTGAGTGTATGTCTCAAAATAAGCTTGTTCCACCATAACACTGGCAATATACATAGCACTAAAAAACACTAACAACAGGCAGAAATGCATAAATGATTAACTTATCTTTAAAGTTTGAATGGTTTCTCACATGAATCAGTATTTCTTTTGTTACGTCCGTGACAGAATGCAGCTGTGTTGGTTCTGTTGTTGTTTCTGCGGTCTCCTCTTCCTCCTTTAGGATTGGTCCTGGACGTAATGCAAGGCTGTTGGTTGTTGGACTAGAGAAGAGACCTGGACTGTAAATTCCTCTGGATGAAGCTCTCTGTCTCTTTCATTGCTCTTGACTGACTGTTGCTGTGCTGTGTGATAGATGGTGATTCCTGTGCTCTTCTTTGTGTTTAACTGAGTGCTGTTAGACACTTTTGACACAGTTTGTCCATTATGTGAAAACATCAGTGTCCCGTAGATCATATCTGTATTCCTTCTTAATTATTTGAGAATCCGAGGGGGGAGAAGCTTTTGTAGGCCTAAAGTCCATCACTTTTTCTCCTGTTTATTGGTTAAATAAGGAGATATGTCATTGTATGTTGTTTCTTTTATTTGGTTTGTAGGGAAGTTAGTTTTTTGTGTGTGAAAGTTAGTTTCTGTTTGTTTATTGTTTTGGCATTAGCTCACCCCTGAAAATTTTGCTGCCAAATATTTTTTTGTTGTCGTTTCTTTTCTTTTTTCCTTTTTTTTTTTTTTTGTTAAAATTGAAAGAATATTGCTATGAAAATAAACCAAAGAACACAAAAAGAACAATGGGTAACTATTGTTTTGTCATTTATGTTACAGCCTGATCTAGACAAGGGACCGCAACACATTTTAGGATGATAAAAAATTAGATCTTTCATTTTACTGACTGTATTACAGCATAAAGAAAGATATAATTTTTTTCCAATATCTTTACAAATAGGAATTTATTTGTCAAAAATAAAAAGACAACCATTCCTGAAGAAATAATAATTACAACAAAAAAAGCATCGGCAACATGTATAGAATAATCAGGTATGTGCAGGACTGGAGTCCCAGCTGTGTCAGATTTTGAAACACCTTAAGGTGCAGCTTGGACACATCTTCAGTGAAGGACCCAGGGTCATAGGGTGTTTCGGGTCTTTGATCTTCAGACACCCTCACCTGGGCGACCCAACCGGGGTTGATCAGGCCCCAGTTTGTGTCCACCCTTACGAAAAAGAAGTTTATTCAAGTGTGATATTAGTATAGTTCTTTTAAACTAAAAAATAAGAAAGTATACTTTCAGTCTACTTTTTATATACTTCTCAGAAATATACTTCATGTACTTCTCAGAAATATACTTAAAATTCCTCTTAAGTATACTTGACTTATACTGACAGAAAAGTCTAAGTATATTTGGCCTATACTTGTTGATCGAGATATACTTAAAAGTATAATTAAGTATTCTAAGTATTCTTGGCTTGTACTTGTGTTTACTATTTTGATTGAGTAGCTTATTAAATACTTTTTTAAAAAACATAATATTACACATCGTCTTATAAACTAACATGTTCAGCTCTATATAGTAACAAACTTTCGGGTGGAATAGCTTATAGAGTAAATAAAATAAGCATGGAAAATAAGTTTATTCAAGTGTTCTATTAGTATACTTCTTTTCAACTAAAAAGAAGAAAGCATACTTTCAGTCTACATTTTAAATACTTCTCAAAAATATACTTAATTAAACTTAAAGGGATAGTTCACTTTGAAATTCATTTTTGGTATGTTTTAGCTTACCTCAAGGGCATCCAAGATGTAGGTGTCTTTTTTTCCGCAGTAGTTTCAATTTTGATATTTTTTAGGTCAAACCGTTCTTGTCTGTCAGTCATATAATGCAGGTCTGTGGTCACTGTCTCAAAACACAAGCACAGAGTCCAAATTAAAACAATTCCCCATCGTCCAAATGAAACAATTCCCCATCATAAGTACACATTGATGGCCTAAGACACGAAACGAGCGGTTTGTGTGAGAAAACGAACAGTATTTATATAGTTTTTAGCTCTTGAAAACAGCACACGTCCAAATGGTCTGACGGCACGGGCGAGTATAGGTGTATACATAGATGTCGCCTTGGCTACTGCAGTTCATTGGAACGAAACCGTAGCAAAGCGACATCTAGTGTATATATCTATGCGGGTATAGATGTATACACTAGATGTCGCCTTCGCTACTGCAGTTCATTGGAACGAAACCGTAGCCAAGGCGACATCTATGTATACATCTATACTCGCCCGCGCCGTCAGACCATTTGGACGTGTGCTCTTTTCAAGAGCTAAAAACTATATAAATACTGTTCGTTTTCTCACACAAACCGCTCGTTTCGTGTCTTAGGCCATCAATGTGTACTTATGATGGGGAATTGTTTCATTTGGACGATGGGGAATTGTTTTAATTTGGACTCTGTGCTTGTGTTTTGAGACAGTGACCATAGACCTGCATTATATGACTGACAGACAAGAACGGTTTGACCTAAAAATATCAAAATTGAAACTACTGCGGAAACAAAGACACCTACATCTTGGATGCCCTTGAGGTAAGCTAAAACATATCAAAAATTAATTTCAAAGTGAACTATCCCTTTAAGTGTACTTGACTTTAACTGAGAGAAAAGTCCAAGTATATTTGGCCTATGCTTGTACTCAATCTTTTGATCGAGTAAATCAAACTTAAAATTTAAAAGTATACTTGGCTTGTAGTTGTGTTAACTCTTTTGATCGAGTAGCCTATTTAATATACTATTTTAACATTGTTTTTCATATACAGTCTTATGAAACTTTGTTTGAAAATATTGATTAAAATATTGATATAAAACAAATGTTTCTAATTCTGCGTATCTGAATTTTGGTGTAGGCTAGTCCACTGGAGTACATAGGAATTTACTTTAATTCAACTTTTCCCCCACATTGACTGAATTTTCCAGCTATCCATGTTTTCACTGGTATACGGTAGGATGCGCTATGACACATCTTCTAGTACAGAATCTCCGGATCAAAACACAGGAGAAGAAGAAGAAGCTGAAACAAGTGATAGAAGATTGCTCACTCAAATGTAAAATAACATGATCATCAAACATTAAACAGCTTGTAAATCAAAACTGCTTAATGTTTCCAAATGTAACGAAGTATATGCCTAACACATGAAGAGAAAACGACTGAAGCTTTGGGGGTGTCGGACTCGATTTACTCCATCTGTGTTTGATCATCGTTCTGAATCTGATCAAGGCATAGTCTTTGACAAAAATGAGATTTTCTCAACTATTTTGTTTAAAATGTTGCCTTTCTTTATGAAACTTACCAACATTCAAGTGTTTATAAAAAAGGATGTATGAAGCTAATAAAATGTTTTTAAAATTAAAGTAGAGGTAAAGGTTTTTTTCAAGTATAAAAAATAACATTTAAACATAGTAGTATAGGGGCCTACTGCAACTGCAAAAATTGTATATAAATAGTAAACTATAAGTATAATGTTAAGTTCACTTAAAGAAAACTTGTAGTATAAAACTACTAAACTAGTAGTTTACTGAGAGTACACTAAAAGAGCAAAAATAATATATAAATGGTAAACTATAAGTATGATGTTAAGTTCACTTAAAGAAAACTAGTAGTTTACTGAGAGTACATTAAAAGAAAACTTGTAGTATAAAACTACTAAACTAGTAGTTTACTGAGAGTACACTTCAAAGTTGCTACAAGTATTAAAATAGTAAACTACTAGCGTACTCATAAGTTCACTTGCAGTACTAATGAGAAACATAATTATTAACTAATTGTGCACTTAAAGTTTACTACTGTTACACTAATAGAACACTTAAACATATACTTTATATACTTCAAGTGGGCCAATTTAGTCCCAAGCGGTATTAAAATAGTACACTTAGAAGTTTACTACTAGTACATGTTGACATTAGTATACTTACTACATAAAGAATACTTAAAAATATACTTGAAAATTTCTCAAGTATAATTCATGACATGAACTTGAAGTATACTTTTTTTTCGTAAGGGTAGTGGAGCTTACTGTCCCCTGGGAGGACAGGATGGAGGAGGCTTACGAAAGGAAGAAGGCCAAATATCTTGAGCTGGTTGAGGCATGCAGAGGGAGGGGATGGAGGACCCGCTGTGAGCCAATAGAAGTCGGCTGCAGGGGCTTTCTAAGTCAATCTGCATCGGGCATTCAGGCTCCTTGGCATCAGAGGGTTGCGTGAAAGAAGAGCCACTAAAAACATCAGTGAGGCCGCCGAAAAAGCCTCAAGGTGGTTGTGGATCAAAAAGGGAGAAGTATGGAGTAGCAAGCTGCTTGCCCTTACGAAAAAAAAGTATACTTCAAGTTCATTTTATGAAAAATACTTGAGTATTGTTCAAGTATATTTTTAAGTATACTTTATGTAGTAAGTATACTAATGTAAATATGTACTAGTAGTAAACTTGTAAGTGTACTATTTTAATACCGCTTGGGACTAAATTGGCCCACTTGAAGTATATAAAAGTATATGTTTAAGTGTACTATAAGTGTAACAGTAGTAAACTTTAAGTGCACAACTAGTTCATAATTATGTTTCTCATTTGTACTGCAAGTGAACTTATGAGTACACTAGTAGTTTAATATTTTAATACTTGTAGCAACTTTGAAGTATACTCTCAGAAAACTACTGGTTTAGTAGTTTTATACTACAAGTTTTCTTTTAATGTACTCTCAGTAAACTACTAGTTTTCTTAGTGAACTTAACATCATCCTTTACTATTTATATAAATTTTTTGCAGTTGCAGTAGGCCCCTATACTACTATTTTCAAATGTTATTTTTTATACTTGAAAAATACCTTTAACTCTACTTTAATTTTATAAACATTTTATTAGCTTCATGCACCCTTTTTTATAAACACTTGAATGTTGGTAAGTTTCATAAAGAAAGGCAACATTTTAAACAAAATAGTTGAGGAAATCACATTTTTGTCAAAGACTATGCCTTGATCAGATTCAGAACGATGATCAAACAGAGATGGAGTAGATCGAGTCCAACACCCCCAAAGCTTCAGTCGTTTTCTCTTCATGGGTTAGGCATATACTTCATTACATTTGGAAACATTAAGCAGTTTAATGTTTGATGATCACGTTATTTTACATTTGAGTGAGCAATCTTCTATAACTTGTTTCAGCTTCTTCTTCTCTTGTGTTTTGATCCGGAGATTCTGTACTAGAAGATGTGTCATAGCACATCCTACCGTATACCAGTAAAAAAAAAGGATAGCTGGAAAATTCAGTAAATGGGGGGGAAAAGTTGAAATAAAGTAAATTCCTATGTACTCCAGTGGACTAGCCTACACAAAAATTCAGATACGCAGAATTAGAAACAAGTAAAAACTTGTTTTATATCAATATTTTAATCAATATTTTCAAACAAAGTTTCATAAGACTGTGTATGAAAAATGTAAAAAAAAAGTATATTTAATAGGCTACTCGATCAAAAGAGTTAACACAACTACAAGCCAAGTATACTTTGAATAAACTTTTAAGTTTGATTTACTCGATCAAAAGATTGAGTACAAGCATAGGCTAAATATACTTGGACTTTTCTCTCAGTAAAAGTCAAGTACACTTAAGTGTAATTAAGTATATTTTTGGGAAGTATATAAAATGTAGACTGAAAGTATGCTTTCTTCTTTTTAGTTGAAAAGTATACTAATAGAACACTTGAATAAACTTATTTTCCATGCTTGTTTTATTTACTCTATAAGCTATTCCACCTGAAAGTTTGTTACTATATAGAGCTGAACATGTTAGTTTATAAGACGATGTGTAATATTATGTTTTTAAAAACACACATTTAATAAGCTACTCATTCAAAATAGTAAACACAAGTACTGTCAGGGTTGTAGCAGGCAGGATGCTGAGACGAGGATTCAAGTAATTCAAAAAGTAGTATTTATTTACCAGAACTGAAATAATTTCAGATTTCAAAATCAAAAGGCAAAACTCCAGGAATCAAACCAACCATAAATAGACGACGACAGACCAAGACTGAGGAAAAACACTGGGGTTATATACACGGGCAAACAGGATGATTAACAAGACACAGCTGACACAGATGAACTAATTAAACAGACCGGGGAAAACAGGACTAGACCAAAAATCACAGAAGACAGGAGAAAACGGATCACAGAAACTGAAAACACTGAAACAGATTCAAAAACAGAACTCAAAACATACAGAAACGTGACAGTACCCCCCCCCCTCCCCAAAAGGGGTGGGAGGGTGGGCATCCTGGACTCCAGGACGGTCCAGGCAGAGCAGGCTGGTCAGGGGACCAGGGCGGAACAGGCTGTGGGTGTGGCCACGACGGAGCAGGCTGTGGGCGTGGCCAGGGTGGAGCTGTCGGACCCTCGGACGTCCAGGGCGGTGGTGACCCTTCGGGTGGCCATGGTGGTGAGGACCCTTCGGGTGGCCATGGCGGTGAGGACCCTTCGGGTGGCCATGGCGGTGAAGACCCTTCGGGTGGCCATGGCGGAGAGGATCCCTCGGGCGGCCATAGCGGAGATGTTTCTTCAGGTGGCCATGGCGGAGATGTTTTTTCTGGTGGCCATGGTGACACTGGGAACCTCGTGGGAGAGACCTCCGCGGTCCCCCTAGCAGGTATACTGCGCCCCCCAAAAATTTTAATGGGGAAATTGTCAGGTTTTGACACATGGCTGGATGAGGCAGGGGGCGAAGAGGTCTCTGGGCTGGGCGGGACCAGCGGCGAAGAGGTCTCTGGGCTGGGCGGGACCAGCGGCGAAGAGGTCTCTGGGCTGGGCGGGACCAGCGGCGAAGAGGTCTCTGGGCTGGGCGGGACCAGCGGCGAGGAGGTCTCTGGGCTGTGCGGGACCAGCGGCGAAGAGGTCTCTGGGCTGGGCGGGACCAGCGGCGAAGAGGTCTCTGGGCTGGGCGGGACCAGCGGCGAGGAGGTCTCTGGGCTGGGCGGGACCAGCGGCGAAGAGGTCTCTGGGCTGGGCGGGACCAGCGGCGAGGAGGTCTCTGGGCTGGGCGGGACCAGCGGCGAAGAGGTCTCTGGGCTGGGCGGGACCAGCGGTGAAATCGCTTTTGGGGAGACTGGCTCTGGCTCTTGCTCGGAGACTGGCTCTGGCTCTTGCTCGGAGACTGGCTCTTGCTCGGAGACTGGCTCTTGCTCGGAGACTGGCTCTTGCTCGGAGACTGGCTCTGGCTCTTGCTCGGAGACTGGCTCTGGCTCTTGCTCGGCAGGCCGGAACTGGACCCGGAACTGGACCCGGAACTGACGGATCGTGGGGCAAACCGGAGAGCTCCTCTGACGGACACCCAAGCTGGATCAAACATCTTCGACGCCAGATCAACACTATTGGAGATGAGCTTTCGTGCTCTGGGCCAGGCGATCTTTTTAAACTGTGCTGGACTCGGAGCAGGCTTCGGAACAAGACTTGGAACTGGACTGGCGACTGGTTCTGAATCGGTTGGGCTGGCTGGATGTGGGGCGTACTTGGAGGTAAAACTCTCCCAGCAGCTGGCAACAGCTTCCCTCCAGCTCAACCCCGAGAAATCGGGGAGAGGACGAGGATCGACGCTTACTGCACCGATCATATATGCAGTGATAATAGTTTCATCACATACATCCCAGTCTTTAGCCATATCACAGAACTTCACCGTATAATCCAGCAGGTCGTGGCTCTCCTTAATCACCTCTGTGAGTCGATTATTTACCAGAACTGAAATAATTTCAGATTTCAAAATCAAAAGGCAAAACTCCAGGAATCAAACCAACCATACATAGACGACGACAGACAAGACTGAGGAAAAACACTGGGGTTATATACATGGGCAAACAGGATGATTAACAAGACACAGCTGACACAGATGAACTAATTAAACAGACCGGGAAAACAGGACTAGACCAAAATCACAGAAGACAGGAGAAAACGGATCACAGAAACTGAAAACACTGAAACAGATTCAAAAACAGAACTCAAAACATACAGAAACGTGACAAGTACAAGCCAAGAATACTTTTAAGTATATCTCGATCAACAAGTATTGGCCAAATAGACTTAGACTTTCCTGTCAGTATAAGTCAAGTATACTTAAGTGCAATTTGAAGTATTTTTCTGAGAAGTACATGAAGTATATTTCTGAGAAGTATATAAAAAGTAGACTGAAAGTATACTTTCTAATTTTAAGTTTAAAAGAAGTATACTAATAGCACACTTGAATAAACTTCTTTTTCGTAAGGGTAGGCTATACAAATCACAACATTTAAATAGGAAAATGTTGGCGTTATTTTGTCACTTATTGGGAGCCGTATGCTAGCTGGAGCCGTTTACCTCCCGTCTTTGTGCTAAGCTAGGCTAGCGGTGGGTGCGTCAGACAGAGTTACGGCACGCACGGAGATGAAAAGGGTGTGTGTGGACTTATCTAACTCTGGTGGAGACTGTGAATAAGCTAACATCCCAAAAAGTAGGATTGTTCCTTTAATGTCATTATCAAATACAAATCTGGTTTGCCTGATCTCTCTTGTCAACAGTAGCGCTACACTCTTAAAAAAAAAAAGGTTATTTATTGACATTGATTTAAACCTTCTATTCCAAAACAGGCATAGTGGAAAACATTTTATAGTGGAAAAAAAAATTCTTTAGAATTTTACAATTTTCAACCTGAGAAAAAGGCTCCTTTAAGAACTGTTGACTGAAAGGGTAGAATAAATAATTAATCAAAAAATTAAACAAACAACACAGTATTATCAGTGTGAATCATGGACAGTCACACACGCAGCATTCATAGAGATAAAATAAAAACATTATGTTATATGTATTTGTAATAAAACACGTTAAAAAAATTATACACACAACAGATATGATTATTTTGCAGTAATTTCCAGACCATTCTGAAACCTTTGATTGCCACTCTGGCCCTTATGTGGCCTCGCCACTGGTTGACACACAACTAATCCAACATGTATACCATATATGGCATAGTAAGAAATATAATAACAAGTAAGAGAGTCAGATATGAGTGAGTATAAGTGTGTCCAAGGCCTTGTTCTTGTTTTGTCTAGGTGTGTCTATGATGTGCAGATAACATAACGGAAAGAAGTTACACAATTGCAGTCTTACACAAATCTGATTAAATAAGAAAATATTAACACACCCTGTGCAGGAAACACACAGTAAGCACCACTAAAAACCAGAGTGGACGGCTACTAGTCAATGGCTAACGTCAACTGTTTGATTACAGACGTTCTTCAAAATATCTTCTTTTGTGTTCTGCAGAAGAAAGAAACTTGGTATAACTTTATTTTAAGGTGACATAGTTACGTGTTTACATTTACATTTACTACAATACAAACAGTAAATTATACATAATTACAAGTAACTAACCCCAAAAGCAAACCCTACCTGTAACTCTATAGTAATTAAAGAAAAGGTTAATTAATTAAAACCTTTTAAATATGGAAATGAGATATATGACAGCAGAGGGAGAGAAAAGTACGGAGCGTATTGAATTTGGAGGCAAGGAGCCACAGGATATTTAACCCCTATCAGACGGGCATAAGTACCCGTTACATTTGGCGATAGCGAATAGGATACATTTTTGCCTGTTATGTAAGTAAGTGGGGACTAAGTACTTTGAAAAATGGAAGATTTACAGAAAGAAGTGGATTTACTTAACAAAAAAATGGCAAGAACAAGGTGAAGCTTTGCTACTAGCCAGAGAAGGTCAACGTGAGGCCTTGGCATTAGCAAAAGCTGCCACAGAAAAGTAACCCCAGCCATTTATATCCCTCGAGAGAGAGAAAGCTTTCTGATTTCAGTTGTATATCAGGGGAACAAGATGTGGAGGAATGCATTGATCAAGTGAGATCCACCTTCCTGTTGTCCCACATACCCGAGGATGATCAAGTTGAACTTCTTAAACAGCACCTTACAGGGGAAGCTAACTGTAAAGTTGATACTGGGTGAAACGGAAAATGATCCAGAAATCATATTTGAGGTGCTCCTTGGCACGTATGGCGACAGAACACCAGTTGCTACTCTACTGAGGGAGTTTTACGAAACCACTCAGAGACCAGGAGAGACTGTTAAGGCATATACTTATGCTCTTCTGGAAAAGTTGGAGAGGGTTTTGAGAAGGGACAGCAATTGTGTACCTCAACCAGAAGTTGTTAGAACCTATAGAACCAATTCTTAATGCGCATGTGAACGCCATCAGCGTTTCTCACAGATTCGTGTTTAAAGTCTATGTAGAGAGAATTGTGTCGTCTTAGCGGCCCCTAATTTAATAACAAATGATTGTTGCGACGGAAGCGAATCAATCATAACAAACCTTAGCTGGAAAATAACTTTATTAAAGAACCGCTATAAAGCCAAAACAATCTCTGTTACCTTAAATTATACGTTTATCTATGTAAAGCTGCTTTGAAACAATCTACATTGTTAAAAGCGCTATATAAATGAAGATGACTTGACTTGACTTGACTTTAACCCTCTTGGCCCTAAGGGTATTTTGGGGCCCTGAATATGTTTTGATTACCCTGTGTCAAGATCCAGACACAGGAAACGATATATAGATCCAAGAGCAGTATTTATTAGAGAAATCCGTAAATCGTAAACCAGGTCCATGGAAGGGTATGGAAACAGGGGGTGACAGTTTAGCCGGCAGCCAGGGCGAAGCAGATAGTCTGTCGGGTGGCCAGGGCGAAACAGACGACCCCTCGGGCGGCCAGGGCAGAGCAGACAGTTCATCAGGCGGCCAGGGCGGAGACGACCCCTCGGGCAGCCACGGCGGAGACGACCCATCGGGCGTCTATTTTCTCTTCATGTGTTAGGCATATACTTCGTTACATTTGGAAACATTAAGCAGTTTTGATTTACAAGCTGTTTAATGTTTGATGATCACGTTATTTTACATTTGAGTGAGCAATCTTCTATCACTTGTTTCAGCTTCTTCTTCTTCTCCTGTGTTTTGATCCGGAGATTCTGTACTAGAAGATGTGTCATAGCGCATCCTACCGTATACCAGTGAAAACATGGATAGCTGGAAAATTCAGTCAATGTGGGGGAAAAGTTGAATTAAAGTAAATTCCTATGTACTCCAGTGGACTAGCCTACACCAAAATTCAGATACGCAGAATTAGAAACATTTGTTTTATATCAATATTTTAATCAATATTTTCAAACAAAGTTTCATAAGACTGTATATGAAAAACAATGTTAAAATAGTATATTAAATAGGCTACTCGATCAAAAGAGTTAATACAAGCCAAGTATACTTTTAAATTTTAAGTTTGATTTACTCGATCAAAAGATTGAGTACAAGCATAGGCCAAATATACTTGGACTTTTCTCTCAGTTAAAGTCAAGTACACTTAAGTTTAATTAAGTATATTTTTGAGAAGTATTTAAAATGTAGACTGAAAGTATGCTTTCTTCTTTTTAGTTGAAAAGAAGTATACTAATAGAACACTTGAATAAACTTATTTTCCATCCTTTTTTTATTTACTCTATAAGCTATTCCACCCGAAAGTTTGTTACTATATAGAGCTGCACATGTTAGTTTATAAGACGATGTGTAATATTATGTTTTTAAAAACACACATTTAATAAGCTACTCATTTAAAATAATAAACACAAGTACAAGCCAAGAATACTTAGAATACTTAATTATACTTTTAAGTATATCTCGATCAACAAGTATTGGCCAAATAGACTTATGCTGAGTCCCAATTCGCATACTATCCGTCCTAAATAGTATGCGAAACTAGAATTAGTACGTCCCAAATCGTAGCATGTTGAAATGAGTATTCCAAAGATACCCGGATGGTCTACTATTTCCGGTTAGAATTCGAAGTGCAGATCAATGCACACTCTAACGGCTAATATTGCCCACAACCCATTGCGTGCGGGAGGGAGGAGCTTTGCGGTGATGATGGTGATGTAAACCTGGCAGTCGGATGCAGCAACGGAGATGCGCCCTCAGTTTTTAAGTGTAAGAATTCAAATGTTTAACCCTAATTAAAGTTATATTTTATTGTCTCGTAATATTAATGGGTTTATGTTGTGCCAAAAAAGTACCGTGTTTATCTTGTAGGGTCCGATGAAGATACCGAGCGCCTCATTGCAGGCTACAAAACAATAAATAAAAAGGCTCTAGTACAGTGTCATGCAAGTGTCTTTTTTTATGTATTTCTTTTGATGTTTCTGTCTGACTTATTTGTAGTAATACTGTGGCTGTACATATGTTAACTTTATCAGTCCAACCAAAGAAACATGGTTACTACACTTTTACTATAGTAAAAGCATGGTTCATTTTCATCGGGGTATTTTTAAGTATTATACATAAGTATAAGATTAAGTATAAAATACGTTAAACAATAGTTACACTATAAACTTTAAATATTTTAACTCAGAAAATAAGTAGCGCTAGCTTTCGTTACACACATTTGCACATGAACGTCAGAACCAGCCGCCTCACAAACGACCTGCGTTTGGTTGATCTACGACGACGCCCTGCTTCACTCCTCAATTTGGTAAACACATTGTAAATGTATTGTGGAAAAAAAGATGGGAATAGTAAATAAAATTATATTGCATATATAGACCCTTTTACAGTTGGTAAACACGGTGACGTATTTGTGTGGGCGGAGCTTAGCTGGAGGCAGAAAGATCCCTCTGGCCGCTTCACTAACGTTAGTTTGCAAGTTTTGTTAGCTTGTTTTTTAACAATGACTGGAGAAAATCCGATTTTGTCTTAATGTGCAAGGTCACTCACTGTCCAGGACCGCGATTGTTATTTGCAAAAGTTAATTTTAACGGACAGAACCAGATGACCGTACACGCTCAGTCAATGGACGAACTGACAGGATTAACGTTAACGCTACCTCCGGTTGAGTGGCCTGACTTCTACACCTACCCGATAGAGAAACCGAGGGTGAAGAGAAACTGAGGACATATAAATATATTTAGATGCCTATAATATAACTATGTGCTGAATGGTCATGTAAAGACTTGAGTGGTTCAATCCGCAGTTCTGCCTAGCCAGCGCCAAGACGACAATGTAAAGAGTGACACTACGGTGCAATTTTAATGATATGAATATTTTCTAGAAATAAAAATTCCAGATACAGCATACT
The DNA here is from genome assembly GCF_964197995.2 of Scardinius erythrophthalmus. Taxonomy (NCBI): domain Eukaryota; kingdom Metazoa; phylum Chordata; class Actinopteri; order Cypriniformes; family Leuciscidae; genus Scardinius; species Scardinius erythrophthalmus. The sequence goes on from NC_138233.1 coordinate 38,899,534, forward strand.
CATTTTTCATCGATTCTTGCACCCAAGAACACAACAAGATGACTTTTAATAATAAAAATAATAATTTAAGCTCCTTATTATGTAGCCGAATCTGTGCTGGTTTGTATTGGCCGCCTCCAGTTTTCCGTTTGTTTTGCCTCCAGCTAGCGCCGTGACGTAACTGTGACGTCGGCGCAAAAGGGGTCTATAAGAATGAATGAAATGTTAAATGTTTTGTTAACAGTCGCGGTGTGCGTAACTAGGCAACCACGTTCAAGTTCACGTTGCATGACGTCATCGAAGTATGTCCCAGAACGTGCATACTTTTTTGCTACACACTCAAAAGTATGTACTTTTTCATCACAAAAAAAGTACATACTTTTAGGTCGTAGTATAAGTAGGCGAATTGGGACTCAGCATTAGACTTTCCTGTCAGTATAAGTCAAGTATACTTAAGTGGAATTTGAAGTATTTTTCTGAGAAGTACATGAAGTATATTTCTGAGAAGTATATAAAAAGTAGACTGAAAGTATACTTTCTAATTTTAAGTTTAAAAGAAGTATACTAATAGCACACTTGAATAAACTTGTTTTTCGTAAGGGTATACAAATCACAACATTTAAATAGGAAAATGTTGGCGTTATTTTGTCACTTATTGGGAGCCGTATGCTAGCTGGAGCCGTTTACCTCCCGTCTTTGTGCTAAGCTAGGCTAGCGGTGGGTGCGTCAGACAGAGTTACGGCACGCACGGAGATGAAAAGGGTGTGTGTGGACTTATCTAACTCTGGTGGAGACTGTGAATAAGATAACATCCCAAAAAGTAGGATTGTTCCTTTAATGTCATTATCAAATACAAATATGGTTTGCCTGATCTCTCTTGTCAACAGTAGCGCTACACTCTTAAAAAAAATGGTTATTTATTGACATTGATGGAAACCTTCTATTCCAAAACAGGCATAGTGGAAAACATTTTATACTGGGAAAAAAAAAATTCTTTAGAATTTTAAGATTTTCAACCTGAGAAAAAGGCTCCTTTAAGAACTGTTGACTGAAAGGGTAGAATAAATAATAAATCAAAAAATTAAACAAACAACACAGTATTATCAGTGTGAATCATGGACAGTCACACACGCAGCATTCATAGAGATAAAATAAAAACATTATGTTATATGTATTTTTAATAAAACACGTTAAAAAAATTATACACACAACAGATATGATTATTTTGCAGTAATTTCCAGACCATTCTGAAACCTTTGATTGCCACTCTGGCCCTTATGTGGCCTCGCCACTGGTTGACACACAACTAATCAAACATGTATACCATATTTGGCATAGTAAGAAATATAATAACAAGTAAGAGAGTCAGATATGAGTGAGTATAAGTGTGTCCAAGGCCTTGTTCTTGTTTTGTCTAGGTGTGTCTATGATGTGCAGATAACATAACGGAAAGAAGTTACACAATTGCAGTCTTACACAAGAACAGTCAAAAGTTTGACTGTCTAAAAACCAGAGTGGACGGCTACTAGTCAATGGCTAACGTCAACTGTTTGATTACAGACGTTCTTCAAAATATCTTCTTTTGTGTTCTGCAGAAGAAAGAAACTTGGTATAACTTTATTTTAAGGTGACATAGTTACGTGTTTACATTTACATTGACTACAATACAAACAGTAAATTATACATAATTACAAGTAACTAATCCCAAAAGCAAACCCTACCTGTAACTTTATAGTAATTATAGAGTGACTCTATAGTAATTAAAGAAAAGGTTAATTAATTAAAACCTTTTAAATATGGAAATGAGATATATGACAGCAGAGGGAGAGAATAGTACGGAGCGTATTGAATTTGGAGGCAAGGAGCCACAGGATATTTAACCCCTATCAGACGGGCATAAGTACCCGTTACATTTGGCGATCGTGAATAGGATACATTTTTGCCTGTTATGTAAGTAAGTGGGGACTAAGTACTTTGAAAAATGGAAGATTTACAGAAAGAAGTGGATTTACTTAACAAAAAAATGGCAAGAACAAGGTGAAGCTTTGCTACTAGCCAGAGAAGGTCAACGTGAGGCCTTGGCATTAGCAAAAGCTGCCACAGAAAAGTAACCCCAGCCATTTATATCCCTCGAGAGAGAAAGCTTTCTGATTTCAGTTGTATATCAGGGGAACAAGATGTGGAGGAATGCATTGATCAAGTGAGATCCACCTTCCTGTTGTCCCACATACCCGAGGATCATCAAGTTGAACTTCTTAAACAGCACCTTAAAGGGGAAGCTAACTGTAAAGTTGATACTGGGTGAAACGGAAAATGATCCAGAAATCATATTTGAGGTGCTCCTTGGCACGTATGGCGACAGAACACCAGTTGCTACTCTACTGAGGGAGTTTTACGAAACCACTCAGAGACCAGGAGAGACTGTTAAGGCGTATACTTATGCTCTTCTGGAAAAGTTGGAGAGGGTTTTGAGAAGGGACAGCAATTGTGTACCTCAACCAGAAGTTGTTAGAACCTATAGAACCAATTCTTAATGCGCATGTGAACGCCATCAGCGTTTCTCACAGGTTCACGTTTAAAGTCTATGTAGAGAGAATTGTGTCGTCTTAGCGGCCCCTAATTTAATAACAAATTGTCACAGTGACAACTAGGAACCATAATTAACTGAACGAGTTCCCTTGGGGAAACAGTTCCGGCGGGACATCAGGCCGGTTCCGGTGGCCTGTCATGGCTGCCCGTGTTGATGAGCGACAGCTGCAGTGAATTATGAAGTGGCAGTTTCAACGTTCGGCGTGCAGCGTTCAAGGCAGTGCGGGAAAGCGGAAGGGCAGAACGGAGGCATCGGGCAGCTAGCGAGCTCGGCCTCGACCGAAGCGGAGGAGAGTGGCATTATGAAAAGATGCTCTGTTGTGCGGCGGTATGGTGTTCAGTGTGCACGGCGGCTTGAGAAGAGAGAAGCGGCAGTTTGAAGAGGAGAGGTGCAGACAAGCAAAGCGGATTTGATCAAAACTGAGGTACGAGAAGACGAGAGGCAGAGGCGGCAGTTTAGAGGCGCGAGTGTGCTTTGAATTACGGATCTGCCGGCCCGACAAGTTGAGGTGAAGGTACCCTTTTCACTTTTAAGTGGTGTGTCATTGCAGTGTCTGACGATTGAAGTGAGCACGTGTGAAGATTTAAAGTGGTTTGATACATGCACGAGTATTTGAAAGCTTGATGTTACCAGAACTCTGGAAGCTCGGTCGGTGATCGTCCAACCCGGTGGGGGGGACCAAGGATTAATGTGAACATAGAGAAATTGCTATCCGCCGCTGCATTCTGCCATTGCTGCCCTGTGGTAAGAAGACTCAGTTGTTAACTGCTGGATTCTGAACTCACCATTGTTGTTCTGTGAACATAGAGAAGCTGCTAACCGCCACTGCTGCTTGCCATTGCTGTCCTGTGGTAAGAGGACTCAGTTGTAACTGTTGGATTCTGTACTCACTACTGTTGTTCTGTGAACATAGAGAAACTGCTAACCCCAGGCAGTGCTGCGAGCACAATTCTTTAACTGTAAGCAAGGGCCGAGACAAACTCTACGGGCTTTTGCCCTGTGCCCTAGTAGAACAGTACACTAGGTTAATGGGACGAAGAGATCATGGTCTGGGAGGGGGAGAGGCTCTTTTGCGAGACCAATTTCTGCTGGGGTTACGAGAGGGCCCCGTCCGGCAGAGTTTGCGACGACAGCTTCGTCAAGATGTGGCTCTGACTTTTGAAGATCTTCGCCGAGAGGCCCTGGCCCTAGAGCGAGATCACTCTGAGGCAGTCGATTCTTCTGTGTGTATGGCCGCGAGTGGAGCCAGTGCCCCTGTACCTCCTGAGTTGTCAGACTGGAAACAAGTCTTGCGGGCTGAGTTCATGAAAGATGTCCGTGAAGAAATGGTAGAGCTGTCAAGAACCCTTCTGGAGGAGTTTCGTCATAGACGACCTGAGCCTCCGGCCTTGCCTCGAGAACGGTCATACTCTGATGGAGAAAGAGACTTAAGACGACGGCCAGATCGGTCTATCTGTCCCAAGTTTCAGTGGGACGCACAGGGGCGCCCCATCTGCAATAACTGTGGGGAGCCTGGACATTATAGTCGCCAGTGCGGCCCTCGCCGTAACTCGCAAGGGGGTTTTTAGGACGACCGGCCACTGTGGGTCAAGTGGTCGGTACCCCCTGGATTGACCCCTCTTTAAATTCCATTCCCAGGGATAGTTTGGTGGGACACTGCCCCCTTGTGGAGATCAAGGTGAATGGAATCAAGGTCCGGTGCCTGGTAGATACTGGATCGCAGGTCACCCTGCTCGCTGAGAGCCTGTCTAAAGAACTGTTCAGTACCCCTTGTACGCCGGAAGTAGAAGCACCCTGGCTCACCTTGCGGGGAGCAAACTGATTGGACATCCCTTACATCGGATATAGAGTGACCGACTTTGAGATCCACGGGACGGTGGTGTCTCAGAAGGGGATTGTGGTCGTCCGTGACTCTTGCTTGGGGGTACATCGAGCTCTGCTGGGGATGAATGTGATTATGGAGTGTTGGGAAGACCTGTTCCCGTGTGGGGCCACCCCGTGCTTACCTTTGCTTGTTAATAAAAATGCAATTTACCTTAACCTATAATCATTTCATTTTTTTATTTTATTAGTAGCCTACCATTGCAATTATCCTATCATTTCACAGATTATTAGACTTACGTAAGAATCAGTAGCACTTGGTGTACTGTAAAGTTAAATAGATTTAAACTTAATCTTTCTTTCACACCTACACACACACACACAGAGAGAGAGACAATGGAAATGCTAATTACAAACATCCCCCCACTCTCTCCATGGTCTTTTAGGATTCTAGATCCACATTGCCATCTGGTGGACAGGTATATGTTTGCAGGCTCTGGTTGTTTATCCAAACACAAATACAGTTTTTTTTTTATTCGCTTTGGTACTATTTTCACAAGTAAGGTGCACATTTTCAAAACTCTTAATACAAAAATCCAAACTGATCACACTTGTTACACAGCTAGTCATTCTTTTAAAACCTGATCTCATGCTTGCATTACAGTTATACACATTTCAGTCCACATAATCATTGTTTCAAACACAAGATTATTGTAATATGTAATGAGAACATTTGGTTTAATCACAGAAACAGAACAGTATGATCTTCTTTCAATTTAGTACTTTTAGTTTGAGTTACAGTAATGTGGCAGTCTCTACCAGTCTCTATCTGTTTACAGTATCACATGGCATACTGTAATGTAAATGTAAATGTAAAAATGTAATGTAAAAAGTCTCCCTTCTACTGATCAATCTGATATTTTACAGTCATTGACTGTTTCCTCTCCCTTGTTCTCTATTCTGCTTTACAGTAATGCACAAATGGCAAATTTCTCTGTACCTTTCTCTCTCTCTCTCTCTCTCTCTCTCTCTCTCTCTCTCTCTCTCTCTCTCTCTCTCTCTCTCTCTCTCTCTCTCTCTCTCTCTCTCTCTCTCTCTCTCTCTCTCTCTCTCTCTCACACACACACACACACACACACACACACACACACGAACCAATTCTGCTAAATTACAAGCACAATTCCTGCTTTACACTTAAATTGCAGTTCTAAAACACATTTTTTTTTTTCAAAACACTACACACAATTCTCTGCTTTTGGCGCAATTTTCGTGCAGAAAATCTCTTGTTTTCACAAGGAACACACTGCCATTCAAATATGCACACTGGTAGACCACTGTATGTACAACTGTGTGTTGGTTGGGATGTACACTGTGTACATTGTTTTCTTGTGTGTACATTGTGCACTGTGTACATTGTTGTTGTTGTTGTTGTGTGTGTGTGTGTGTGTGTGTGTGTGTGTGTGCGTGTTTTATTATTATTTGTGTGTAGAGTTCTGAGAGTATGAGGCATGCTTTCAGAAAATGTGTGTAAACAATTGAGAACAACTGCCAAAAGAAAATCAATGAAATTGTTTTATACTTTAAACTATGCAACACATCAGCAAAACATTTTTGATTACAAGTGATTTTACCCTTTAGTCAGCATCAGTCTGCTGAAAATCAAGATTTCATTTTTCATTCATTTCATTTCTCTTTTATTCCTTTCATGAAAATGCATTATTTGTCCAAGGAACACACAATTCATATGAATTTTTCCTTTACATTTCCATGATCAGAAAGGAGCAGATGGAAGAATAATATTCTTATATTTATCTGCCCCTTTTATAAACATAAATAGATGGCATTAGCATTGTTCCCTCCACCACCACCCAAAATTTATTAACATAAATAATAGATGACATTAGCATCACCCAAAATGTATTAACATAAATAGTAGATAACATTAGCATTATTCCCTCCACCATCACCCACACTCCAACATATTTGATATTTATTTAAACGTTTTACAATGATCACATACAAACAAAATCAAAATTCAGTTTGATATAATTCAAGTTGTTTCTTTTTATAACTCCTTTTAAATTCCAAAATATTTTTGCAGCTTTTTAAATATTTCCTTAAAGAATTCCATGCTTTTACTCCAGCAACAGACAAACACATTTGTTTCAAATTTGTTCTTGCTATTTGATGTTTAAAGTCATACGGCCGTCTGTGATTTTCATCTTCAGAAGTAAAAACAAATAACTTTTGTAAGTCATTTGGAAGAGCTTTGCTTCTAACTTTAAACATCACTAATAGAGTTTGTAATTCTATAATGTCTTTAATTTTTAATAATCCTGACCTAATAAAGAATTGATTTGTATGGTCTCTATATCCTGCTTTAAAAATAATGCGAATGGCTCTTTTCTGTAAAATAAATAAAGGCATAATGTTGCTATGATATGTATTTCCCCATATTTCTACACAATAGTTTAAATAAGGCAAAATCATTGAACAATATAACATTTTCATTGTATTATATGGTAAACTGTATTTAACCTTATTCAAGATAAATAAGCTTTTTCCCATTTTATTTTTTATATGCAATATATGACTTTTCCACATCAATTTCTCATCTAAGGTGACTCCTAGAAATCTGATTTCAGACACCTTCTCAATGTTTACATTGTTTATAGATAAGCTGACTTCCTCCTTTCTTTTATTGCTGAATATCATAAACTTTGTCTTATTCAAATTTAAAGATAATTTATTTACATCAAACTACAATTTTAGTTTAATCATTTCATCTTCAATATTATTAGCTAAGGTTTTCAAGTCATTTCCTGAACTGTATAAATTTGTATCGTCTGCAAATAATACATAGTGTAACATGTTTGAAACCTCACAAATCTCATTTATATATAAAATAAAAAGTTTGGGTCCTAAAATTGAGCCTTGTGGTAGTCCACATTCTATATTCATACATTCTGACCTATAACCGTCAAACTCAACATATTGTTGTCGTTGTTGTAAATAGCTGGTTAACCAGTCCAGTGCAACTCCTCTAATTCCATAAATATATAATTTAGAAATGAGAATTTGATGATCTATAGTGTCAAATGCCTTCTTTAAATCAATGAACACTCCTATTGTGTATTTATTTCTATCTATTGCGGTTGTAATATCTTCAATAATTTTCATGATAGCCAAGCTTGTAGACCTATTTGACCTAAATCCGTACTGATTTTCATTTAATAATTCATGTTTTTCAATAAAGTTGTCTAATTTATTAACAAAGAGTTTTTCAAACAGTTTGGAAAATTGAGATAGGAGAGATACTGGTCTATAGTTATTAAAAATATGTTTATCTCCAGTTTTAAAAAAAGGTATTACCTTAGCTGTTTTCATACTATCTGGGAAAACTCCTTCTGTAAAAGAATAATTAATTATATAATATAATGGTTTAATAATGCAATCAATTGTGTTTTTTATTATTTTCATGTCAATACCATCACTATCCGTTGAGGTCTTGTTTTTTAGCTTATAAACCACAGATAATATTTCATTTTCAGTCACCTCACCTAGATACATTGACTGCATAATCCTATTTTCCCTTTTCCAGACTCCCCCTAGCTGATCACTAGGTATTGGTATTTCATTTGCTAAGCTAGGTCCTACATTTACAAAGAATTGATTTAGTTCATGAACCATTTCATATTTATTTTCAATCACCCTATTGTCCTTTTCAAAATATTTAGGTAATTCCGTTCGTCCAGTCTTATTCCCAATTACATTATTCAGAATATTCCATGTAGCCTTTATGTTATTTTTATTTTCATGCAACATTCTATTATAATAGTCCTTTTTTGCTTGTCTCAATATATTAGTCAACTTATTTTTATATTTCTTATAGCGTTTTTCTGCATTCTCTGTTCTTGATTTAATAAACTCCTTATAAAGTCTGTTTTTCTTTTTAGAGGCATTTTTTAATCCGTTTGTTATCCAAGGTTTACTATTTTGCCTTTGTTTGGATCTGCATAGGATCTCAGGACAGTGCTTATTATACAGAGTAAGATAACATTTAAGAAAAGAATTATAAGCATTGTTTACATCATCTATGTACACCTCTTTCCACTCTTGTTTGAATAAATCATTCCTAAACTTATTAATATGATCAGCACTCCTTTTTCTTTTGTATATTTGTTGGTATACTGTTTTTTTAGACAATTTATAGTCAAATATTGCAAATATAGGCAGATGGTCACTTATATCATTTATTACCAACCCACTAGTAATGTGATTCTCCAAAACATTTGTAAAAATATTGTCTATTAAAGTTGCACTAGTTGTGGTTATTCTGCTAGGCTTCGTTATTAATGGATACAGCCCGTTTTTATATAATATCTCTAAAAAATCTGAGTTTTGTATATGTGAATCTACCTTTAGAAGATCAATATTATAATCTCCACAAATTACGAGATTTCGTTTGTTATTTAGACCATGAATCATTTCTTCTAATTTATCCATGAAGGTTTCCACTTTTGATCCTGGTTTTCTATATACACATGCAACAACAATATTCCTATTTTGTTCTATTTCTATTTCTACAGCTACACTTTCCATTAAATCATAATGGCTGTTGTCATGCATTTAACTGGTCTACATTTCAATTCATTATAGATATAGAGGGCCACTCCCCCTCCAGTCCTATTGACTCTGTTGGTGACATATAAATCATAGCCCTTTAATTTCAGATCAACCTCCTTGCCTTTCTTTATCCATGTTTCAGATAAAGCAATTAACTTAAATCTTCCTTTAAATGTCTCCAAAAAATGTTTGATTTCAGAAAAATGTTTTGATAGACTTCTACAATTGAAATGAATAAAAGAAAATGCCTGTTCAATTTGTACCTCATCAAGTTGTTCCTCAGTGTAATACTGACATGAGTCCCTAATATGATTAAATAAATTAATCTCTGGATCCACATTATTTTCAAAATCATATGTATCACGTTCTATATAATCAACACTTGCAAAGGCTTCAGTCTTAAATGAGAGAGTCATGAGTTCCTTATAAGAGATCCAATAATCAAGCAGAAAAAAAGGAATGATGCACTCACTATTGTCATTTGTACAGATCCAGGTCCTTCATTTTTCTCACCATAATCACCTTGGCTTGTTCCGGAGGTCCATTCGTACGAATGAAAACTTTTCCATTCCTGGTCCAAGTTGATTGAATTTTATTTTCCTTTTTCAGGGTACGACTGGTCCAAGCAATTTCTGCATTTTTCTTTGTCAAGTGCTCATTTAAATACACTCCGGTGCCTTTAAGTTTCTTAGCTTCCTTCAGGATTTCCACCTTATACTTTCTACTTGCAAACTTGACAATGATTTTAGGTTTAGTTTTTTTGTCCTTACTTGGAAGAATATGACATGCTGAAATTTGCTGACTGTCCAGAGGAATGGTTTTGCTCTTCATGAAGCGCACCACTTGTTGCTCCAGGGTTTCAAGCTCCTCAGATGGTGCATCCTCACCTTGTTGGTCCCCAGATGGGCCTGTAGCCCGGGCATAACTTTGATGCCTAGTCTCTAGGCCGGTGATTACAAGGTCATCAGCTCTGGAATACTGTTCCAAGTCATCCACCCTTTGTTCCAGGAGCTCAATACGTTCATCCTTCTGTTGGATAATAGTTTTTAGTTGCCTGATCTCCTCCATGAGGCCTGTCAGTTTTCTTTGTTGTTCCACCACTTCACTTATTTCCTTTGACATAAAATTCAGGGAATTTTTAATTTCCGCCATTTCAGCTGCTATTTTTGCAGTATTGGCCATTGTACTCCAAACAGTCTTGACTTTTGTTGGATGTCAATGCAATTTGATGATTTTAATGGATTTCATCAGGCCTTTGAGCAGAGAGAAACAGTTGCAGCCATCTTACTCAAAGCCACGCCCCCTCGTCTAAATGGGCGAGGGGGCCCATAATGTCATAGATAATGACTTTAATGTCGAAGATAATGTCATTGTCCCTTTTAAAATAAATTAAAGAATAAAAAGAATGGAATTCTTATGATAATAAGATACTACCATATAATAATAATACCATACTGATAGACACTGGTACACAAAGTTATGAAAAATGTGCAAAAGTTGTGAAAAAAGGGGAAAAGTGTGTAAAAAAAAGCCCATGGGGACATCGAGTGAGGGTCACAGCGTGACATCAGGGTGTCAGAAGCATTCGGGGCCCGTTAATGGGTTGTTGCATGGGCCAGAGTGAGGTCTCCTGGTACCCACTGATACACAAAGTTATAAAAAATGTGCAAAAGTTGTGAAAAAAAGGGAAAGGTGTGTGAAAAAGCCCATGGGGACATCGAGTGAGGGACACAGCATGACATCAGGGTGCAAGAAGCATTCAGGGGTGGTTAATGGGTTGTTGCATGGGCCAGAGTGAGGTCTCCTGGTACCCACTGGTACAACACAGTTATGAAAAATGTGCAAAAGTTGTGAAAAAAGGGGAAAAGTGTGTAAAAAGCCAATGGGGACATCAAGTGAGGGACACAGCGTGACATCAGGCTGCAAGAAGCATTCAGGGGCGGTTAATGGGTTGTTGCCTGGGCCAGAGTGAGGTCTCCTGGTACCCACTGGTACACTGACACAAAGAATTTTTTCAAAAATGTGCAAAAGTTGTGAAAAAAGGTGAAAAGTGTGTAAAAAAGCCCACGGGGAGATCGAGTGAGGGTCACAGCGTGACATCGGGGTGTCAGAAGCATTCGGGGGCCGCGAATGGGGCCAGAGTGAGGTCTCCTGGTACCCATCGGTACGCTGACATACAAAATTTTGAAAAAGTGAGAAAAAAATTTTAAAACGTGAAAAATGCGTAAAAAGGCCCACGGGGCGACAGAGTGAGGGTCGCAACGTGACATCGGGGGGTCAGAATCGCTCAGGGCCCCCCGAGACCCATTGGTACAGGCTCGTGTACCCATGGGTACGTAGCATGTACCCATCGGTACCAGAGTCAAGCTCTAGGGGCTTTTGCCCTGTGTTTACGAGAACAGTACACTAGGTTAATGGGACGAAGAGATCATGGTCTGGGAGAGGGAGAGGCTCTTTTGCGAGACCAATTTCTGCTGGGGTTACGAGAGGGCCCCGTCCGGCAGAGTTTGCGACGACAGCTTCGTCAAGATGTGGCTCTGACTTTTGAAGATCTTCGCCGAGAGGCCCTGGCCCTAGAGCGGGATCACTCTGAGGCAGTCGATTCTTCTGTGTGTATGGCCGCGAGTGGAGCCAGTGCCCCTGTACCTCCTGAGTTGTCAGACTGGAAACAAGTCTTGCGGGCTGAGTTCATGAAAGATGTCCGTGAAGAAATGGTAGAGCTGTCAAGAACCCTTCTGGAGGAGTTTCGTCGTAGACGACCTGAGCCTCCGGCCTTGCCTCGAGAACGGTCATACTCTGATGGAGAAAGAGACTTAAGACGACGGCCAGATCGGTCTATCGGTCCCAAGTTTCAGTGGGACGCACAGGGGCGCCCCATCTGCAATAACTGTGGGGAGCCTGGACATTATAGTCGCCAGTGCGGCCCTTGCCGTAACTCGCAAGGGGGTTTTTAGGACGACCGGCCACTGTGGGTCAAGTGGTCGGTACCCCCTGGATTGACCCCTCTTTAAATTCCATTCCCAGGGATAGTTTGGTGGGACACTGCCCCCTTGTGGAGATCAAGGTGAATGGAGTCAAGGTCCGGTGCCTGGTAGATACTGGATCGCAGGTCACCCTGCTCGCTGAGAGCCTGTCTAAAGAACTGTTCAGTACCCCTTGTACGCCGGAAGTAGAAGCCCCCTGGCTCACCTTGCGGCAAGCAAATGGATTGGACATCCCGTACATCGGATATAGAGTGACCGACTTTGAGATCCACGGGACGGTGGTGTCTCAGAAGGGGATTGTGGTCGTCCGTGACTCTTGCTTGGGGGTACATCGAGCTCTGCTGGGGATGAATGTGATTATGGAGTGTTGGGAAGACCTGTTCCGTGTGGGGCCACCCCGGGCCACTCCTTTGGCCGAGAAGCGGGAGTGGGAGCGCATCGTCACGGATTGCCGGCGAGTACAAGCGGCGAGTTCTCAGAGGGACCGGGAAGATACTGGTCGGGTGGTCTGTCGTTATGCCCTCTCTGTTCTGGCCCGAAGCGAGGCCGTTGTTCGGATCCGTCTCCCTGCTTGGACGTATGGTCCAGAAGATTGGGTGTTGGTGGAGCCCCACTGGGAGTGTCAGAGCGTAGAGGTGGCAAGAGGATTGGCCATGGCATGCCGGGGCCGAGTTTCAGTACGGGTAAGGAATGTGAGGTCGTATCCCGTTTCTTTGTATCGTCATCAACGGTTGGCACGAATTACGTTGGTGGGCCCCCATCAAGTGAGGGAGGAGCAGGAGGTCCGCTTCTGTCAAGTGAGCTCCACAGTGGTCGAGGTGGCCTTGACATCAGGGGAGCCGAGGCCCGAATCCTCCAAAAACGGAATGCCAGTACACCTTCCGGGGGAGTCGTTGCAAGGGGAAGGTTTGGAGGAAGAGCAGATGAGCCAGCTTCAGGAGTTCTTGGCTAAGTGGCAGCATGTCTTTGCAACGCACGAAGAGGATTATGGATGTACGGATGCCGCGAAACATGTGATACCTACTGGTGATGCAGCACCTAGTCGAGAGCGGTACCGTCCAGTTCCACCTACCTTATATTCTGAGATTCGTACCCTGTTGAGGGGGATGCTGGAACAAGGGGTAATCCGGGAGAGCAGCAGCCCATGGGCAGCCCCAATTGTGCTGGTATGTAAGAAGACTGGCGCTTGGAGGTTCTGTGTGGACTACCGAAAGCTGAATCAAGTTACCAAGAAGGATACATTCCCCTTACCTAGGATTGAGGATTCTTTGACCAGCTTGACACACGCCGCCTGGTACTCCACACTTAACCTTGCGAGCGGATATTGGCAGGTACAGGTAGAGGAAGGGGACCGAGAGAAGACTGCGTTCACTACGCCCTTTGGATTGTTTGAATGGGACAGGATGCCCTTTGGACTTTGCAACGCCCCCGCTACGTTCCAACGCCTGATGCAGCGGTGTCTGGGAGGGCAAATGGTGGACTCTACTTTGGTCTATCTGGACGATGTGATTGTGTATTCACCTGATTTTGACTCCCATTTGTTACATCTGGAACAAGTATTCCGAGCCATGGAGAAGTACGGATTGAAGCTCCAGCCTGGGAAATGTCAGCTCTTTCGCAAGGAAGTGAAGTTCTTGGGCCACCGGGTAGGGGCTGCAGGAGTGGCAGTAGACCCCGATAAAGTTTCCGCCATACAGAGCTGGGACTCTCCTAAGACGGTGAGGCAGGTAAGGTCCTTTTTGGGATTCGTGGGATATTATCGTGGCTTTATCCAGGATTTCTCTAAGATTGCTAAACCCTTGAATCAACTGCTTGTGGGGTCAAGTCGTCCTCGTGGCCGTGGGTCCCCACTAGTAGACTGGAGCCCGGAATGTGAAGTGGCTTTTCAGAGGTTGAAACAGGAGTTGTTACAGGCCCCAATCCTAGCCTACGCAGACTTTGCTCAGCCATTCATCCTGTACACAGATGCCAGTAACCTCGGGTTGGGGGCAGTGTTGGCTCAGCGGCAGCAAGGGGCGGAAAGAGTGATTGCATATGCCAGCCGGAGTCTCCATCCAGCCGAGCGGAATGATGCCAACTACAGTTCCTTTCAGCTTGAGCTGCTAGCCATGAAATGGGCAATGTGCGAGAAATTTAAAGATTATTTGTGGGGCGCCAAAGTCCTGGTGGTCACTGATAACAGCCCGCTGGTACATCTTCAGACAGCGAAGTTGGGAGCAGTAGAGCAGAGGTGGGTGGCTCAACTTGCCAACTTTGATTATCAGATGCAGTATCGACCCGGCCGTGAGCATGTCAACGCAGATGTCTTGTCCCGGCTACCTTTGGAGCGGAGGGAGGAGCAGTTGGGGGCGGAGGCGAGAGAGGGGCTAATGGTGAGGGCAATCGAGGCACCTGGAGCACAACGGGAGGATGTCCCGGTCAGTTGGGGATGGGATCCCCTACGGTGGAGGGAGCGGCAAGGAGGCAATGAAGCGCTGGTGGCTTTGCGGACTTACTTGGAGCTAGGTGCACTCCCGGGGGCGGAGGAAAGACGTATCCAGGCCCAGATGGTGAGGAAGCTTCTGGGACATTGGAGACGGCTAAGTCTGCGAGATGGAGTAATTTGTCGCACTGTCCAGGACCCAATGACTCGAGAGACCGTGTGTCAGGTGGTGGTACCGAAAGCTCAAGTTCGACCCTTGCTCCAGGCGTATCATGGCCAATTGGGACATCAGGGGAAGGAGAGAACGGTGTCCTTGTTGCGAAGACATTTCTACTGGGTCGAGATTGTGACGTCCCTGAGTCTCCTGATCCCATTGGTTCTGGACGTGGGAGTTCCTGATTGGTCTTCCTCATCCTAATTGATAATCAGTTGTGTATAAAAGAGTGCTGTGTCTTGTTTAGAGCAGGCACTCCATGGGGATACTCTCCTCATGAGTGGCTCATTGTGTTTTGCTTACACATGTTGTCAATATGTAGTTTTCCTTTAACCCTAGACTTTTGTTTATTATTATTGTTACTGTTTGTGATATGTTTAACTCAATAAATCTTATTTTTGAATGAACATTTCTGTTTGATCCCCCTTTTATGTTGTGGCTTGAGCTGGTCGTAACATAAAATTGGGCGCTCGTCCTGGAATTGCTGCATGTGTAAGTAAATACATTAATGTCCTTAGTGTGTTTACCTTTTTTGGAATGAGTAGACTTCAGGTATTTAGAGTGTTCTCAGCTGGGTTAAAATCCTTCCATCGAGACACTGTTTGTTTTGTTATTTTGTTATTTTGCCTTTCTTATTTTTGAAGGTTATTCTGGGCGGAGGTTTTAAATCTCTGTTGGGGGTACGCTTCAGGCTTTTGGTATAAAACGCCAATTGTCCGTGAGTTTAGCGTTTAAATACCACCCCGAGTCCGGTACACCTTTGAAGATTAGTTAGGTTTAGTTAGTGTTGTTTATAGTTAGGATCTGGAGTCTCTCATTTTTTATTTAAGGTATACACTTTGTTGTTTTTCTGTATCTCTGCGTATTTGAAGCCTGCTGAGTATGAGGATAATTTGAGTGATGACTTTCGGTAAGTCTTTATTTATCTCATAACCAAGGTGCGGGTTGAAGCTAGAGCGTGTATGTGACAATTCCGGGCGAAGTGGCTGATGGGATTTGTAGTTCTAATGCTCTAGTTTAGCGCGGCGTCTCACGCGTGTTGTTTTTGTTTTGCTATCGTGTTTCTCTGCTGCATCTTTTAACAGATATGTCGTCGGTAATTGAGGATTTCTTCTCATTTCCTTCGGAAATTCTATTGGAGAGATGTACGAAGGACGAGTTGTTGCAGATTGCCGAGCGCTTTGATGTGGAGGTAACGAGTAATGATAAGAAGTTTAAAGAAACGCTGTTGAAAGTTGTGAAAAATGCACTTTTTGAGCGGGGCGTTTTAGAGGTAAGAGCTCAAGATATTGATCCTGAAGAGTCTTTAACCTCTCCTTTTTATGCTGCCGATCAAAATGTGAAGTTTAGTGAGATGTCTTTGCAAGAGAAACAGTTAAGTGTTGATACGGAAAAACTACGTGCTGAGCGTGATGCTTGTGCACTGAAAGAACGTGATTTAGAAATGAGAAAATTAGAGTTACAACAGAAACTTGAGTTACGTAAACTGGAGTTGCAATCTGAAAGGGAGGAAAGAGATTTTCAGTTGAGGAAATTGGAGTTAGAATTGCACGCCCAAACAGTTGAAACTCCACGTCGCGCATCGTCTGTTGAAACCTTGTTTACTGCACCTGTTTTTGATGTTTACAAAAACATTAGATTTTGAGCGCGTTGCTGAGTCTTTGAAATGGCCAAAAGAATTTTGGACCTTACTGTTGCAATGTGTTTTAGTAGGAAGAGCTCAGGAAGTTTATTCAGCGCTGACTATGGAACAAAGTGGTGATTATGAAATCGTTAAGACTGCTATTTTGCATGCTTATGAACTGGCACCTGAAGCATATCGCCAGAAATTTAGAAGTCATTTTAGGGTTGAAAACTGTTCATATCTTGAGTTTGCCAGAGAGAAGGAAAATTTGTTTGACCGCTGGTGTACTTCAGTAAAAGTGACCACCAAAGAACAGCTTAGAGAATTGATTCTTTTAGAGGAATTCAAAAACTGTGTTCCAAATGCTGTTGCTATGTATCTCAATGAGCATAAAGTCAGTAAAATGTCAGATGCTGCTCTTATGGCAGATGAATTTGTTCTTACTCATCAAATTGCTGTTAATCATTTTAATGATTCAAATAGATCTAAGTTGAGCGTTTCTGTTAAACCTAAAAAGCTGGTTTCACACCAGAATGCGGTGTCAAATTTTCCTGATAATACTTCCGTTACACGTATGAAAGGTGTGATGGTCTGTTTTTATTGTAAGAAGCCAGGACATAAAATCTCAGACTGTATTGCTCTCAAAAAGAAAGAGAAAGGTGTTAAACCTGTGGGTTTAATTTCTACATCGAATGTGAATCATACTCCTGCTCGAGTTAACAAACAGATTGAACAAGTAGATATCACTGAGATGGAGAGTGTTAAACATAGTGTTGATTTTGCACCATTTATCACCGAAGGGACCGTGGCTTTGCCCAATTCGGATGAGACTGTACCTGTACGCATCCTACGAGATACTGGGGCGGGGCAATCCTTTTTGTTGGAAGGACTTTTGCCCTTGTCTGAACGTACTGATACAGGAACACATGTACTGGTTAGAGGACTTGAGATGGCGTTTATGGAAGTTCCACTACACCGCATATATCTTGATTCTAAACTTGTGTCAGGTGAGGTGATAGTTGGAGTTTGTGCTATGCTTCCTGTCTCAGGTGTCACTTTCATCCTTGGCAATGATTTAGCCGGGGGAAATGTTTGGGAAAAGTCAGACACTGGGGTTCCACCTATAGTAGCTTCTGCTGTTGATAAATTAGATGGATCTTCTGACTGTCCTAATTTATACCCTGCATGTGCAATAACTCGAGCGATGGCTAAGAAAAATCTGCCAGATGAAACTGAAAATATTCTCTTTGATACTTTTATCGTATCTGAAAATTCCTCTCAGCCAGAATTAAGTACTGTGTGCACAGATGTGGAAGATGTGATTCATGATCCACATGCTGTTGATGACCATAAGTCTGATCCTCTGTCAGAATGTCCATTTATCTGTGATGACCCTGTTAACACATCTTGTTCTTTATCTCCGCTCTTTAGTGTGACTCGAGATGATCTTATCAAAGCACAGCAGGCAGATGATACTCTTCGAGAATTGTTCTCTTTAGCTCGTGAACAAGAAGACAAGACTTCATCTCCCTTCTATTTTTTTCAAGATGGTTTGCTTTATAGACAACAACCTATGAGCTTTGATTTTTCACTCGATCCTAGGATCCAAATTGTGGTTCCACTTGATTTCCGTCAAGACCTCTTAAAACTATCACATCAGGGCATGACTGGACATATGGGGGTACGAAAGACCTATGATAGACTTTTACGAAAATTTTATTGGCCTAGGTGTAAGCGAGATGTGATTAATTATATACGTGCATGTCATACTTGTCAAATGACAGGGAAGCCAAATCAAAAGGTTCCATTAGCTCCTTTACAACCTATTGCAGCAGTTACAACACCTTTTGCACACTTGATTATTGATTGTGTGGGGCCTTTACCGCGATCTAAGGCTGGACATGCATATTTACTTACCGTAATGTGTCAGACTACACGTTACCCTGCAGCTTATCCTCTGAGGTCCATTACTTCCAAAGCTATATTAAAAGCTTTAACAAGCTTCATGTCAATTTTTGGCATTCCGGAAACTATTCAGTCTGACCAGGGTTCAAATTTCATGTCCCGAAACTTTTCTAAGGTCATGCGACAACTTAAAGTTAAGCATAATATCTCAAGTGCCTATCACCCGCAGAGTCAAGGATGTTTGGAGAGGTTCCATCAGACTCTTAAGTCACTTTTGAGGTCGTATTGCGTTGAGCTTGACTGTGACTGGGAGGAAGGTCTACCATGGATGTTACTCGCCATTCGTGAGGTGGTGCAGGAGAGCATGGGTTTTAGCCCTAATGAGTTGGTGTTCGGACACACTGTTAGGGGCCCTATTGCTGTCTTAGCAGATGAGTGGACGAATTTTGATTCTCCTGAGAATGTCTTAGACTATGTAAGTAGTTTCCGTTACCGACTGTATGAAGCGAGAGCTATTGCTCTACGGAAGTTAGCCAAATCTCAGGGAAAGATGCAGAGGTTGTTCGATCGTAAAGTCAAATCCAGACAGTTTCAAGTCGGTGACCAAGTGCTGGCATTGTTACCTGTGTTGACTACTCCTTTTCAGGCTAGGTTTGCTGGACCGTATACGATCGAGAAGTGTTTTCCAAATAACAACTATCTATTAAATACACCCGATCGTCGAAAGAAAATACAGGTGTGTCATGTTAATTTACTAAAATCTTATGTGACTCCTGTTGCATCTCTTTTTCTTGATGTTGTGACAGTTACTGAGACCGCAGACACAAGTGTTTCGGAAACATCTATAGAGGCGGAAGACCATCTAGAAGAGGTGAAAGGTCCCTCTCGAGGAGAAGTAGAAGGCCGGTTGAATAATTCAGAGATTCTTGTTAACTTGGCTCACCACTTGTCTCATCTGTCTGAGTCAGAGAAGGCTGATATAATTGAGGTGGTAAGCTCGTTTCACTCTCTCTTTTCTGATATTCCGACTCGAACTTCTGTCGTTGAGCATGATATTGATGTGGGCACGGCTCAGCCAGTGAAACAACATGCATACCGTGTCAACCCTATCAAAAGGAAGTTACTTCAGAGAGAGGTGGATTATTTGCTTGATCTTAACTTGGCGGAACCCAGTTTTAGCTCTTGGAGCTCCCAATGTATTTTAGTGAGTAAACCTGATAGTTCATATCGTTTTTGTACTGATTACAGGAAGCTCAATTTTTTGACAAAACCAGACTGTTACCCTCTACCAAGAATTGATGACTGCGTTGACCGTGTTGGCTCTGCACAATTTGTGAGTAAATTCGACCTCCTGAAAGGTTATTGGCAAGTGCCATTAACATCCCGTGCTAAGGAACTATCTGCTTTTGTAACACCTGATAGGTTTCTGCAGTACACAGTCATGCCTTTTGGCGTTCGAAACGCTCCCGCTACATTTCAGCGGTTAATAAATCGAGTGTTGTCTGGGATGACCGGTTGTGAAGCTTATCTAGACGATGTTGTTCTATACAGTTCTTCTTGGTCGGAACACCTTGATCAAATTAGAGAGCTTTTTGTGCGTCTAGCTAAAGCCAACTTGACTGTCAACCTTGCCAAGTGCGAATTCGGAAAGGCTACTGTGACGTACTTAGGAAAGGTAGTGGGCAGGGGTTGTGTGAAGCCGATTCACGCTAAAGTGAATTCAATCTGTAGTTTTCCCAAACCAACTACCCGTCGTGAGTTACGACGATTCTTTGGGATGGTGGGTTACTACAGGGGGTTTTGTCATAATTTTGCAAGTGTAGTTGCCCCTCTGACTGATTTGTTAAGCCCTAAGAGACCATTTCAGTGGTCAGAGCAATGTCAGTGTTCCTTTGAGAACGCCAAATCCTTATTGGCAAATGCTCCGGTGTTGGCTACTCCTAATTTTGAAAACCCTTTTCTACTTGCTGTTGATGCAAGCGCTTATGGTGCTGGTGCTGTTCTTCTACAGGAGGATTCTAACGCAATCGAACATCCAGTCAGTTACTTTTCAAAAAAGTTCAATCGTCACCAACAAGTGTACTCTACAGTGGAAAAAGAAGCGTTAGCCCTTATTTTAGCCGTTCAACATTTTGAGGTCTATTTGAGCTCTGTATGTGGTCCGATTACAGTATACACCGACCACAACCCGTTGACTTTCTTAGATCGCATGCGCGGTAAGAATCAGAGAATAATGAGATGGAGCCTTATTCTTCAACCTTTCCACTTACAGATTAAGCACATACGTGGCAAGGATAACATAATTGCGGATGCTCTCTCGCGTATGTAGACTGTCCCAGTAGTGTCTGGTACTTTTCTTCTCTCTCTTTTCTTTCTCCTTTATCTCTCTCTGATATCCTAGGGCCCAGGATTCCGGGAGCGAAATGGAGTGAGATTTGAGATGAGTATTAAATGTTGGAAATTCACATTTAAATGATTATTTTGCATCAGTTCTATTTTTGTTATTTCTGTTTTCTTTTGTCGGTTCTTTAGAGAACCTCCTTTTGGATTGGGAGGTGTGACGTCCCTGAGTCTCCTGATCCCATTGGTTCTGGACGTGGGAGTTCCTGATTGGTCTTCCTCATCCTAATTGATAATCAGTTGTGTATAAAAGAGTGCCGTGTCTTGTTTAGAGCAGGCACTCCATGGGGATACTCTCCTCATGAGTGGCTCATTGTGTTTTGCTTACACATGTTGTCAATATGTTGTTTTCCTTTAACCCTAGACTTTTGTTTATTATTATTGTTACTGTTTGTGATATGTTTAACTCAACAAATCTTATTTTTGAATGAACATTTCTGTTTGATCCCCCTTTTATGTTATGGCTTGAGCTGGTCGTAACAAGATGGATGTGGATGTGGTAGCATACGTGCAGGAGTGCCCCCGATGTACACTGTTTAAGGCTAGGAGAGAAGTAAGAGCACCTCTAGTCCCAGTGCGACCCAGGGCCCCTCTTCATATTGTGGCTATGGATTTCCTGACGCTGAGTCGACCGATGGATCGGTATCAAAATATCCTGGTAGTAACGGATCTTTTTACTAAATATGCGTGGGCGATTCCGACTCTGGACCAGACGGCTGCTACTACAGCAACGGCCCTTTGGAGGGCAGTGTTCCAGCCCTTCGGGTGCCCAGAAATTCTCCACTCTGACCAAGGGCCGAACTTTGAGTCCCGCATAATCCGAGAGCTTTGTCAACTTTATGGGGGTAAGAAGACCCATACTACCCCATATCACCCTCAGGGGAACGGGGGGTGTGAACGCTTTAATCAGACTCTGCTGAGTTTGTTGGGTACCCTGGATTCGGATCGCCAGGGCCAGTGGATAGATAGCCTACCAGCCTTGGTACAGGCTTATAACAACAGTGTCCACAGCACCACAGGCTATGCTCCTACCTACCTGATGTTCGGCCGACATGTACGCTTGCCTGCAGACCTGCTGCTAGGGACGACTGTGCCCGGGGATTCGATTACTACTACTGAGTGGGTGCACAGACACCATCGACAGTTACATACCGCCTATCAGACGGTCTCAGGACATCTTGACACGGCTGCGAGGAAGAACAAACGGTTGTACGACCGAATGGCAAGAGAGGCCCCCTTGTTGCCAGGAGAGCGGGTGCTGGTACGAGACAATCGACGCCAAGGGAAGGGCAAGCTCAGTGACAGGTGGGAAGCCATGCCGTATGTGGTAGAACGATGACAGAGTCCCGATCAGCCAGTGTATACCATTCGACCTGAGGGGAGAGCAGGACCTGAGAGGGTGTTACAATAAAATTTGCTTCGTCCCTGCCCTAACTATCCTAGGCAACAGAATGCGGTTTCCCCGGCCCCAAAGGCCCAAGGAGTGCCTTGGGTGGCCTGGGCTGTGTTACCCAGGGTGCCAGAAGTCGAGCCAAGAGAATTAGAACCTGCCGCACCACCCAGACGCTCACAACGAGAGACTCAAGGAGTGCCTCCAACAAGGTATGGAGATTGGGCGTTTGGTCCCCGTTCTAGGGACTAGAACGGATTGGTGAGGGAGGATGTCATGGAGTGACAACTAGGAACCATAATTAACTGAACGAGTTCCCTTGGGGAAACAGTTCCGGCGGGACATCAGGCCGGTTCCGGTGGCCTGTCATGGCTGCCCGTGTTGATGAGCGACAGCTGCAGTGAATTATGAAGTGGCTATTTCAACGTTCGGCGTGCAGCGTTCAAGAAACAGATCTCCAAAGTGGTGTGACAATATATAACGACTCTGTGACAAACACTGACCATACAGGGTATATATACACAGAACTAACAATGATAATGGGGAACAGCTGAGTGCAATGATGATGGGGAACAGCTGAGTGCAATGATACAGTGATGGGTACAGACAAGGATTGTGGGGGATGCAGTTCATAATGAGATGACACCGTGGAAAAGAGGACCTCTAGTGAACACCCAGGGAACACGAACCAGACACTGTGACATAACCCCCCCTCTACGGAGCGGCAACCAGACGCTCCAAGACAACAACAAAACCAAACAAAAGTCCAGGAGGGAGGTGGAACAGTGGAGGTCAGGGGGAAGGATGGGGGAGGGATGGGGGGCCAGGTCCATGGAAGGGAACGGAAACAGGGGGTGACGGTTTAGCCGGCAGCCAGGGCGAAGCAGATAGTCTGTCGGGTGGCCAGGGCGAAACAGACGACCCCTCAGGCGGCCAGGGCGGAGCAGACAGTTCATCAGGTGGCCAGGGTGGATCAGATAGTCCATCAGGCGGCCAGGGCGGAGACGACCCCTCGGGTGGCCACGGCAGAGACGACCCATCGGGCGGAGATGGGTCCGGAGATTCTGTACTAGAAGATGTGTCATAGCGCATCCTACCGTATACCAGTGAAAACATGGATAGCTGGAAATTTCAGTCAATGGGGGGGAAAAGTTGAATTAAAGTAAATTCCTATGTACTCCAGTGGACTAGCCTACACAAAAATTCAGATACGCAGAATTAGAAACATATTTGTTTTATATCAATATTTTAATCAATATTTTCAAACAAAGTTTCATAAGACTGTATATGAAAAACGATGTAAAAAAAGTATATTTAATAGGCTACTCGATCAAAAGAGTTAACACAACCCCAAGCCAAGTATACTTTGAATAATTAAACTTTTAAGTTAAATTTACTCGATCAAAAGATTGAGTACAAGGATAGGCCAAATATACTTGGACTTTTCTCTCAGTAAAAGTCAAGTACACTTAAGTGTAATTAAGTATATTTTTGAGAAGTATATAAAATGTAGACTGAAAGTATGCTTTCTTCTTTTTAGTTGAAAAGAAGTATACTAATAGAACACTTGAATAAACTTATTTTCCATGCTTGTTTTATTTACTCTATAGGCTATTCCACCCGAAAGTTTGTTACTATATAGAGCTGAACATGTTAGTTTATAAGACGATGTGTAATATTATGTTTTTTAAAAAAGTATTTAATAAGTTACTCATTCAAAATAGTAAACACAAGTACAAGCCAAGAATACTTAGAATACTTAATTATACTTTTAAGTATATCTCGATCAACAAGTATTGGCCAAATAGACTTAGACTTTCCTGTCAGTATAAGTCAAGTATACTTAAGTGGAATTTGAAGTATTTTTCTGAGAAGTACATGAAGTATATTTCTGAGAAGTATATAAAAAGTAGACTGAAAGTATATTTTCTAATTTTAAGTTTAAAAGAAGTATACTAATAGCACACTTGAATAAACTTCTTTTTCGTAAGGGTATACAAATCACAACATGTAAATAGGAAAATGTTGGCGTTATTTTGTCACTTATTGGGAGCCGTATGCTAGCTGGAGCCGTTTACCTCCAGTCTTTGTGCTAAGCTAGGCTAGCGGTGGGTGCGTCAGACAGAGTTACGGCACGCACGGAGATGAAAAGGGTGTGTGTGGACTTATCTAACTCTGGTGGATACTGTGAATAAGCTAACATCCCAAAAAGTAGGATTGTTCCTTTAATGTCATTATCAAATACAAATCTGGTTTGCCTGATCTCTCTTGTCAACAGTAGCGCTACACTCTTAAAAGAAAAGTTATTTATTGACATTGATGGAAACCTTCTATTCCAAAACAGGCATAGTGGAAAACATTTTATAGTGGGAAAAAAAATTCTTTAGAATTTTAAAATTTTCAACCTGAGAAAAAGGCTCCTTTAAGAACTGTTGACTGAAAGGGTAGAATAAATAATTAATCAAAAAATTAAACAAACAACACAGTATTATCAGTGTGAATCATGGACAGTGACACACGCAGCATTCATAGAGATAAAATAAAAACATTATGTTATATGTATTTGTAATAAAACACGTTAAAAAAATTATACACACAACAGATATGATTATTTTGCAGTAATTTCCAGACCATTCTGAAACCTTTGATTGCCACTCTGGCCCTTATGTGGCCTCGCCACTGGTTGACACACAACTAATCAAACATGTATACCATATATGGCATAGTAAGAAATATAATAACAAGTAAGAGTGTCAGATATGAGTGAGTATAAGTGTGTCCAAGGCCTTGTTCTTGTTTTGTCTAGGTGTGTCTATGATGTGCAGATAACATAACGGAAAGAAGTTACACAATTGCAGTCTTACACAAATCTGATTAAATTATAAAAAATTAACACACCCTGTGCAGGAAACACACAGTAAGCACCACTAAAAACCAGAGTGGACGGCTACTAGTCAATGGCTAACGTCAACTGTTTGATTACAGACGTTCTTCAAAATATCTTCTTTTGTGTTCTGCAGAAGAAAGAAACTTGGTATAACTTTATTTTAAGGTGACATAGTTACGTGTTTACATTTACATTTACTACAATACAAACAGTAAATTATACATAATTACAAATAACTAACCCCAAAAGCAAACCCTACTGTAACTCTATAGTAATACGTAAAGGTTAATTATTAAAACCTTTTAAATATGGAAATGAGATATATGACAGCAGAGGGAGAGAAAAGTACGGAGCGTATTGAATTTGGAGGCAAGGAGCCACAGGATATTTAACCCCTATCAGACGGGCATAAGTACCCGTTACATTTGGTGATCGCGAATAGGATACATTTTTGCCTGTTATGTAAGTAAGTGTGAACTAAGTACTTTGAAAAATGGAAGATTTACAGAAAGAAGTGGATTTACTTAACAAAAAAATGGCACGAACAAGGTGAAGCTTTGCTACTAGCCAGAGAAGGTCAACGTGAGGCCTTGGCATTAGCAAAAGCTGCCACAGAAAAGTAACCCCAGCCATTTATATCCCTCGAGAGAGAAAGCTTTCTGATTTCAGTTGTATATCAGGGGAACAAGATGTGGAGGAATGCATTGATCAAGTGAGATCCACCTTCCTGTTGTCCCACATACCCGAGGATGATCAAGTTGAACTTCTTAAAAAGCACCTTAAAGGGGAAGCTAACTGTAAAGTTGATACTGGATGAAACGGAAAATGATCCAGAAATCATATTTGAGGTGCTCCTTGGCACGTATGGCGACAGAACACCAGTTGGTACTCTACTGAGGGAGTTTTACCAGGAGAGACTGTTAAGGCGTATACTTATGCTCTTCTGGAAAAGTTGGAGAGGGTTTTGAGAAGGGACAGCAATTGTGTACCTCAACCAGAAGTTGTTAGAACCTATAGAACCAATTCTTAATGCGCATGTGAACGCCATCAGCGTTTCTCACAGGTTCGCGTTTAAAGTCTATGTAGAGAGAATTGTGTCGTCTTAGCGGCCCCTAATTTAATAACAAATGATTGTTGCGACGGAAGCGAATCAATCATAACAAACCTTAGCTGGAAAATAAATGTATTAAAGAACCGCTATAAAGCCAAAACAATCTCTGTTACCTTAAATTATACGTTTATCTATGTAAAGCTGCTTTGAAACAATCTACATTGTTAAAAGCGCTATATAAATGAAGATGACTTGACTTGACTTGACTTTAACCCTCTTGGCCCTAAGGGTATTTTGGGGCCCTGAATATGTTTTGATTACCCTGTGTCACGATCCACACACAGGAAACGAGATATAGATCCAAGAGCAGTATTTATTAGAGAAATCCGTAAATCGTAAACAGTCCAGGCAGGGGTCAACATCCATAAAAGCAGTCCATAAACAATAAACAAAACACGACCAGGCAAGAAACAGATCTCCAAAGTGGTGTGACAATATATAACGACTCTGTGACAAACACTGACCATACAGGGTATATATACACAGAACTAACAATGATAATGGGGAACAGCTGAGTGCAATGATGATGGGGAACAGCTGAGTGCAATGATACAGTGATGGGTACAGACAAGGATTGTGGGGAATGCAGTTCATAATGAGATGACACCATGGAAAAGAGGACCTCTAGTGAACACCCAGGGAACACGAACCAGACACTGTGACATACCCCCTTCCCCCCCCCCCCCTCTACGGAGCGGCAACCAGACGCTCCAAGACAACAACAAAACCAAACAAAAGTCCAGGAGGGAGGTGGAACAGTGGAGGTCAGGGGGAAGGATGGGGGAGGGATGGGGGGAGGGATGGGGGGCCAGGTCCATGGAAGGGAACGGAAACAGGGGGTGACGGTTTAGCCGGCAGCCAGGGCGAAGCAGATAGTCTGTCGGGTGGCCAGGGCAAAACAGACGACCCCTCGGGCGGCCAGGGTGGATCAGATAGTCCATCAGGCGGCCACGGCGGAGACGACCCCTCGGGCAGCCACGGCGGAGACGACCCATCGGGCGTCTATTTTCTCTTCATGGGTTAGGCATATACTTCGTTACATTTGGAAACATTAAGCAGTTTTGATATACAAGCTGTTTAATGTTTGATGATCACGTTATTTTACATTTGAGTGAGCAATCTTCTATCACTTGTTTCAGCTTCTTCTTCTTCTCCTGTGTTTCGATCCGGAGATTCTGTACTAGAAGATGTGTCATAGCGTATCCTACCGTATACCAGTGAAAACATGGATAGCTGGAAAATTCAGTCAATGGGGGGGAAAATTGAATTAAAGTAAATTCCTATGTACTCCAGTGGACTAGCCTACACAAAAATTCAGATACGCAGAATTAGAAACATTTGTTTTATATCAATATTTTAATCAATATTTTCAAACAAAGTTTCATAAGACTGTATATGAAAAACGATGTAAAAAAAGTATATTTAATAGGCTACTCGATCAAAACACAACTCCAAGCCAAGTATACTTTGAATAATTAAACTTTTAAGTTTAATTTACTCGATCAAAAGATTGAGTACAAGCATAGGCCAAATATACTTGGACTTTTCTCTCAGTAAAAGTCAAGTACACTTAAGTGTAATTAAGTATATTTTTGAGAAGTATTTAAAATGTAGACTGAAAGTATGCTTTCTTCTTTTTAGTTGAAAAGAAGTATACTAATAGAACACTTGAATAAACTTATTTTCCATGCTTGTTTTATTTACTCTATAAGCTATTCCACCCGAAAGTTTGTTACTATATAGAGCTGAACATGTTAGTTTATAAGACGATGTGTAATATTATGTTTTTAAAAACACACATTTAATAAGCTACTCATTCAAAATAATAAACACAAGTACAAGCCAAGAATACTTAGAATACTTAATTATACTTTTAAGTATATCTCGATCAACAAGTATTGGCCAAATAGACTTAGACTTTCCTGTCAGTATAAGTCAAGTATACTTAAGTGGAATTTGAAGTATTTTTCTGAGAAGTACATGAAGTATATTTCTGAGAAGTATATAAAAAGTAGACTGAAAGTATACTTTCTAATTTTAAGTTTAAAAGAAGTATACTAATAGCACACTTGAATAAACTTCTTTTTCGTAAGGGTATACAAATCACAACATATAAATAGGAAAATGTTGGCGTTATTTTGTCACTTATTGGGAGCCGTATGCTAGCTGGAGCAGTTTACCTCCCATCTTTGTGCTAAGCTAGGCTAGCGGTGGGTGCGTCAGACAGAGTTACGGCACGCACGGAGATGAAAAGGGTGTGTGTGGACTTATCTAACTCTGGTGGAGACTGTGAATAAGCTAACATCCCAAAAAGTAGGATTGTTCCTTTAATGTCATTATCAAATACAAATCTGGTTTGCCTGATCTCTCTTGTCAACAGTAGCGCTACACTCTTAAAAGAAAAGTTATTTATTGACATTGATGGAAACCTTCTATTCCAAAACAGGCATAGTGGAAAACATTTTATACTGGAAAAAAAAATTCTTTAGAATTTTAAGATTTTCAACCTGAGAAAAAGGCTCCTTTAAGAACTGTTGACTGAAAGGGTAGAATAAATAATAAATCAAAAAATTAAACAAACAACACAGTATTATCAGTGTGAATCATGGACAGTGACACATGCAGCATTCATAGAGATAAAATAAAAACATTATGTTATATGAATTTGTAATAAAACACGTTAAAAAAATTATACACACAACAGATATGATTATTTTGCAGTAATTTCCAGACCATTCTGAAACCTTTGATTGCCACTCTGGCCCTTATGTGGCCTCGCCACTGGTTGACACACAACTAATCAAACATGTATACCATATATGGCATAGTAAGAAATATAATAACAAGTAAGAGAGTCAGATATGAGTGAGTATAAGTGTGTCCAAGGCCTTGTTCTTGTTTTGTCTAGGTTTGTCTATGATGTGCAGATAACATAACGGAAAGAAGTTACACAATTGCAGTCTTACACAAGAACAGTCAAAAGTTTGACTGTCTAAAAACCAGAGTGGACGGCTACTAGTCAATGGCTAACGTCAACTGTTTGATTGCAGACGTTCTTCAAAATATCTTCTTTTGTGTTCTGCAGAAGAAAGAAACTTGGTATAACTTTATTTTAAGGTGACATAGTTACGTGTTTACATTTACATTTACTACAATACAAACAGTAAATTATACATAATTACAAGTAACTAACCCTAAAAGCAAACCCTACCTGTATCTCTATAGTAATAAGTAAAGGTTAATTAATTAAAACCTTTTAAATATGGAAATGAGATATATGACAGCAGAGGGAGAGAATTGTCCGGAGCGTATTGAATTTGGAGGCAAGGAGCCACAGGATATTTAACCCCTGTCAGATGGGCATAAGTACCAGTTACATTTGGCAAACGCGAATAGGATACATTTTTGCCTGTTATGTAAGTAAGTGGGGACTAAGTACTTTGAAAAAGAACAAGGTGAAGCTTTGCTACTAGCCAGGAGGAATGCATTGATCAAGTGAGATCCACCTTCCTTGAACCTTGAACTTCTTAAACAGCACCTTAAAGGGGAAGCTAACTGTAAAGTTGATACTGGATGAAACGGAAAATTATCCAGAAATCATATTTGAGGTGCTCCTTGGCACGTATGGCGACAGAACACCAGTTGGTACTCTACTGAGGGAGTTTTACGAAACCACTCAGAGACCAGGAGAGACTGTTAAGGCATATACTTATGCTCTTCTGGAAAAGTTGGAGAGGGTTTTGAGAAGGGACAGCAATTGTGTACCTCAACCAGAAGTTGTTAGAACCTATAGAACCAATTCTTAATGCGCATGTGAAGGGTATGGAAGGGTATGGAAACAGGGGGTGACAGTTTAGCCGGCAGCCAGGGCGAAGCAGATAGTCTGTCGGGTGGCCAGGGCGAAACAGACGACCCCTCGGGCGGCCAGGACGGAGCAGACAGTTCATCAGGCGGCCAGGGTGGATCAGATAGTCCATCAGGCGGCCAGGGCGGAGACGACCCCTCGGGCGGCCACGCCGGTGACGACCCCTCGGGCGGCCACGCCGGTGACGACCCCTCGGGCGGCCACGCCGGAGACGACCCCTCGGGCGGGCGGCCACGGCGGAGACGACCCCTCGGGCGGCCACGGTGGAGACGACCCCTCGGGCGGCCACGTCGTCACGGTGGAGACGACCCCTCGGGCGACTACGGAACAGGAACAGGCACCCGCTCAGGAACAGACCCCGGCTCAGGAATAGGAACTGACACTGGCTCAGGAACAGACCCCGGCTCAGAAATAGGAATTGACACCGGATCAGGAACCGGAACAGACACCGGATCAGGAACAAGACCCGGCTCAGGAACAGACTCCGGCTCAGGAACAGACACCGGCTCAGGAACAGACACTGGAACAGACATCGGATCAGGAACAGGACCCGGCTCAGGAACAGACACCGGCTCAGGAACAGACACCGGCTCAGGAACAGGAACAGACATAGACACCGGCTCAGGAACCGGAACAGACACCGGGTCAGGAACAGGACCTGGCTCAGGAACAGACATTGGTTCAGGAATAGGAAGAGACACCGGCTCAGGAACGGACACCGGCTCCGGAACAGGAACAGACACCAGCTCGGCAGTGTCCATTTTGTCCGGAGACACAGGCTCGGTGACTGCCATCTTGTCCGGAGACACAGGCTCGGCGGCGGCGGCCATCTTGCCCGGAGACACAGGCTCGGCGGCGGCCATCTTGTCCGGAGACCCTGAAACGACAGACGTGACGTGAACAGTCTCTGGATCGGCAGACGTGACGTGAACAGTCTCTGGATCGACAGACGTGACGTGAACAGTCTCTGGATCGGCAGACGTGACGTGAACAGTCTCTGGATCGGCAGACGTGACGTGAACAGTCTCTGGATCGGCAGACGTGACGTGAACAGTCTCTGGATCGACAGACGTGACGTGAACAGTCTCTGTAACATTCCTTAACATTCCTTGACAGTTTTCAGCAGCATTTGGCTCCGCCCTACCTTCCTAACATTTCCGAAATTAGCTATCCCGTCCAATGAACAATCTTTCGTCCTTCAGGAATCTTTGCCGCAATCCTCTGGTGTTATCTCACGGGCATCAGGCTCAGACAAACGGATCCTCTCCACCACGGGCGAAACATCCGCGATCTTCTTCCGCGCATATTCTCTAAATCGAACCATTCAATAATTCCTGCAATAGAGAAATGGACAATAAGGCCCGCCGTGCACCACGCTCGCGTCCCGGCAATGCTGCCCTCTTCACATGAGGAAACAGGCCTTCTTCCAGGACCAGGCTGCAGCAGCAGGCCCTCAGTAAGCCACGCCGCAGATTCAGTTCCGGCCGGCCAGCTTACACTCTCAACCCCGCTGGCTCGACTCCGTGAGTGCTCAGCTAAAAACCTTCTCGTTTTAATGTCCCTGGTTAAATTTCGCATCGCTTCAGTCGTTGAGTCACAAGCACAGTTATGCCATCTGGGTATTCATTTTGATCGGGGGAATACGTTTTAAATGGTTTCTGTTCAAATTATTTGCCGTCATTAACGCGCTGCTTTACTCACACGGCTTAAACTCACACGTAAACAGTAGCTCACACATAATATTACGTGCAGATTGCACGCACACAGAATCAAGAACCTATATCGTTAACTCTGTCTTACAATTTATTTACAAAAATCGCTTAGAAGCTTAGTTATAGCACAGATGTATTTTTATTTTTAAAGTAATTTAAAACCAAAGCTTCACCATTGGTAAAAAATCTGATTCAGAACGAACAAAATCGGCAGGTAAAGTGACCCATAGAAATGAAGAGAAAAATTTAAATAAAAATGTATACAAGCAGTGTGTTTCCACGGCAAAGTTAGTAGTCCTTAGTGATTTTCAAACACAATTGGATAAATTCAAGGCGCGAAATTCAATGAAAGCTCTTTGTCTTTCACCATAAGTGAGTTTCTTTTGAACTTCACTAAATAAATGAACCAGCAACAGATAAAGGAACAAACGATCATCTAAATCAGATTGTGCTTTGCTGTTTGATGATCAAACAACGACTACAGTATCAAATCGATGCGTCAGAGGTGAATATACGCAGGTTATAAACCGTTTAGGCTTCTCATGCATTCATTCAAAATAAAATAAAAATAATTTAGCAATCGATCTTTCAGCCCCACACGGTTTACGGTGAGCTTTGGATTCCAGTCACCCAGGATAAACCATGGGTCTAGCCACATCCATTGAATTCTGGGCATTAACTTGGATACAGTTCATTTCCAGGCCGCACTGCACGAGGAGAAATCAAAAGATAGTTCTGGTCTTACCCACCTTCCCAGACATTTTAAACTGTCCTAAATGCGAACTGCTATCTTTGCTCGGCCACTTAAACTTCAGATGCGCATAATCCTGCAAGGCTGCCCTCTAAACTCTAAAAAGCTACAAGCTCACCATATCCACCTTTCCCCACCGTTCCTGCAGGATCCCACTTGCTTCTCACATTGCCACAGCAGTGTCATCTCCTCTGCTCCCAAAGGTGCTCCGTCTCTGGCGTTCCTCTGGTTAACCTTCTTTACTGTCACAGCAGTCTATTCTGCTCCCACTGGAGTCCAGTTTTTCTGGCTAACCTTGCCTTCACGCTCCTGCAGGATCTCAGCTTCTCTAGCTAATGTTCTCCACTGCCGCAGCAGTGATGTGACCATCGGCTCCTGCAGGAGCTCAGTTTCTGTCTAACCTTCCTTAAACAATGGAACGGCCTGTCCTTTTTTTAGAATAATCTGATTTCTCTTCCTGTGGATATCCAATTAATGTCATGTATTTATTATTTCTGAATTGGCTTTTGATAAGTTACTTGTTTAATTGGCATATACATTTTTACCTGACAAATAAATGTTAAACCTTGATTTATTCTGCATTCTTCTGAAATCATTATTTATAGTAGATTAATTTGCAGTCTGGTGTTTCCGCAAATCTCTGTCCATGATAGATCACACTTGAGGCACTAATAAATGGAGCATGGGGCACTTTCTTAGACCTTCTAATTTCTGACTATCTATGACTTAGCATGGTGTATGCTGTAACTGTTATAAAAAAAATTACGCCTACGAGTTAGCAGTGAGCAGCCGCTTAGGGTAAAATGGTTACACTGCTCCCTCTGACTATTTCATAAACTTGCGAGTTGTGATCGTGAGTGCATATTCGCGACGTGGCGTCTCAAAGCGACTCTGAGTCCGTAATGAACGAATATTTTAAATTATGAAATGCTCGGAATAATCAAAGATCTAAATTTATTCATAATCAATATTTATGATTATTTTCTAATCAAAAACACGATCTAAATTTGATTATCATTCGAAATTGGAGTCAGATTACGCATAGAACTAAAGTAATATTGAAAACTAAATTCCAATAAATTAAGTGAACTTCACTGGAGCGCTGAAAAGACATACATGCATATACCTTTAGCCACCTTTGGATTCCGTTGTTGGGCCAATGGATGGTCCCTACACTATTCAGAGCTGATATTCACACAAACCACCAATTGAAACCACTTCTTGACGCCTCTCTTAATTCCATTCTTCAAGCCGTTTTACCCAGCACCCTCCAATCCTACTTAACCGCATGGAAGCATTTTAAGTCTTTCCACTTCACATACAACCTGCCTTGTCCCAATTTTTCTCTGCTCGCCATCACTTCATTCATATCCTATCTCAAAAGCATCAAGAACTGCAATGCTATTCTGACTGGACTTCCATCATGTGCAACTAAACCTCTACAAATGATTCAGAATGCTGCAGCTCCTCTTGTCTTCAACTAGCCCAAAAGGGCCCACGTCACTCCTCTGTTCATCTCTCTGCCCTGGCTACCTCTCGCTACTCGCATCAATTTCAAGGCATTGACACTTGCTTACAGATCTATCACTGGCTCAGCTCCCTCCTACTTTCACTCACTTCTACGAGTCTACATCCCCACCAGAACCCTATGATCGGTCAACGAGCGACGTCTCGTGGTTCCATCACAGAGAGCCACAAAATCATTTTCCAGAACATTCTCATTCACAGTTCCATGCTGGTGGAATGCTCTCCCCTCCCTCGTCTGGAATGCAGAATCCCTGGCAACATTCAGAAGACAACTGAAAACCAGTTTCTTCCGTGAGCATTTAACCTCATAACCCAACCTACTCGCCCAGATGCCAGACAACCAATAACGTTAGACATACTTACTATATGCATCTCCGCCGAGGCTACCACTCCACCAACACTGCCCGCACACTGGACACAGTGTCTTTTTTCGGTTTCCTCAGATGCTCAGAACTCACCATCACTTCCAGCTTTAACCCAAAAGTCCACCCCAAAATCACAGATCTATCAGTGCTAGACAACAAAACCATCTCCTACTTCAGAAAGCAAAGTGAGACATATCAAACCAGGAAAGGCCATTTCATAAACCTTTTCAATCTCTCATCACCAATCCAACCATACCAAACTCTACTTGCTTTTCAGAAATTCACAGACTACATCCCCTTCCGACCCACTTTTCGCAGATGACACCAACCACCCCGTCAGACGTTTCTGGTTTCAAAAACACCTTAAGTCTGTTTTGCTCCATTCAGGCATCCCAGCAGACCACTTTTCCAGCCTTCGAGAGTTACATCCGCTCAAATCGCTTCCATATCAAAGAAGCCCAACGAACCCTCATCAGCTAATTCTTTTGCCAACTCCTCATACACTCAACCCTACAGGCCACCACTTCTGCAGGAGCCACGTTCCCCATCCTACCTCACTTTTCTGCCACAGCAATGCTATTTCAGTTGAGTTCCAGCCGGAGCTCAGATCTCCGTCCCACTCACCTTTCAAATCACAGTTTGAAAGCAAGTTTTTTCCAACACCCCAGCAGCATCACGTCTTCCTCCAACAGGAGCCCTTTCTCCACCAGAATGGCTCTCCAGTCAGTTAAAAGCAAGTCAACCAAGTTCTTCTACTACAGCTAATCTACTCTGCTCCCACAGGAGCTCCGTTACTCTGTCCAAACTTGTCCACTGCCGCAGCAGTGTCATCTACTCCGCTCCCGCAGGAGCTCTGTTCCCCACAGCAGTGTTTACTCTTCCATTCCCACAAGTACTCTTTTATCCATCCTTTGCCATCAGATAGTTGAAAAGCAAGCCAAAGCAAGTTTGATCCAATGCAGCAGGGTTAGGGTTAGGGTCAACTCGTCATCAAACAATTACCATGTCTACCCTATCAGCATGAGAGGAAGCATATATACAGTATATATTCACTTTGTCAACTCACCTAATATTCCTTGACTGTTTTCAGCATCCCTCCACCACCCCGACTCCTCATTCTTGGCTTTTTCTTTCACAGCCAGGAATATGGGGGGGTGGAGTACTCTGGGTTTGGGCCGAATACCGAGCCCGCTCCTCGGACAGCACGCCAAATACGCATTTATTCTATCTGACTTATTTGTAAGTATGAACTCGTGAAATCAAGTTTAAGTTAAAAGTCTGACTATATATTTTCTTTACACAAAGACTTTATTTAAAAACTAAAAACTACACTACCAGTCAAAAGTTCAAAAGAAGTCTCTTCTGCTCACCAATGCTGAATTTATTTGATCCAAAATACAGCAAAAACAGTGATTTTGTGAAATAGAAAACATTTATCTTAAATTTTATATTTAAATACATTTTAAAATGCAATTTATTCCTGTGATCAAAGCTGAATTTTCAGCATCATTACTCAAGTCTACAGTGTCACATGATCCTTCAGGAATCATTCTAATATGATTTGCTGCTCAAGAAAAATGTCTGATTGTTATCAATGTTGTTATTATCGGTATTATCAATATTATCAGTTGTGTACAAATTTCTTTCAGGATTCTTTGATGATCTGAAAGTTCAAAAGAACAACATTTATCTGAAATAGAAAGATTTTGTAACATTATAAATGTCTTCTTTATTGTCACTTATGATCAATATAAGGCATCCTTGTTGAATAAAAGTATTCATTTCTTTAAAAACAAAAACAAGAAAACAACAACAGCATTAAAAAACGTCTCAGGTTACGACTATATCCTATGTTCCCTGAGAACAGGGAACGAGACACTGCGTCAGAACGCTATGGGAACGCTTCTGCGTGAACCGGTGTCTGAAACGCTTTAGTCTTTTTTTTATTTCATTTTTGTAAACTATACTTTAAATCACACTTAAAAATGTCTGAATGTCACTTTTTCATTTTCATTTGTCCTACTTTAGCAAAGGTGCTAAACTTCAGGGTGCTAATTCATGACTCATAATCACTAAAGAACATCAAACACTGCTGTTGATTTTAGGAAATAATGAAATAGGGAGTTGAACTTGAGGACATTCTGCACTGTTTCAACTGCATCTCTTCTTATGCAAAATATTATTTATAAAACTGCCAATGTCTAAATATGATTTTAGCAATCGTTATGTGAAGAATTCTAATATAAATATAAATTAATAAAGTCAGGCAAGATGCAAAACTGCTACCCAAGTCCAAGTCTATCATTTATTTTCACACTGTCATGACAATGTTGTGATGAAATCCCTCAGTAACGATTGTACGGGTTTCAGTATTCTCACATGTCCAACAGGGCTAAAACTGCAAACCTCAATGAACAGAAAATACAAACAACTCCTATAATACTGGAGTCCCTGAGGTTGATGATGATAAAGTTAAACTTTAGATACTTTTAGGCACTATTTTGTATATTTTATTAGTGCCTCATACAAATGTTGCAGATATTTATGCATCATATTTAAAAAAAAAAATTATAATATTTGATAATAAGTGTAACATTTGCACAGAACATTTTCTTTGAAGAAGCCCCAGTTAAGCAGTTCAAACTAAAGGTGTTGAGTAAACCTACCTCTGTGTGTGTGTGTGTGTGTGTGTGTGTGTGTGTGTGTGTGTGTGTGTGTGTGATGAATCGGTGGGATAGACATATACAGTATTGCTTTTAATCAGTGGGATGGACATATACAGAATTGCTATAAATAGCCGGATCATTTTATCACTGATCATATCGTCAGTGAGTTGACTCTCAGGTTGTGAACAATGTTTGCACGAGGAATCATCGTCCTTCTCTGCGTCCTAGGTGAGCAATATACTGATTTCATTTACAAAACAACTGATGTTAGGATGTTGGTAATTTGCCACATGAGGACCTGCGATATACACTGACACTAAGCAACAGTCTAATGTGGCTCATAATGAAGAGTTTGATTGTTTAGTCTGCACATTCTTTAGTCTTAATTCACCATTGCTAAAGACAAATGAAAAAAGTGACATTCAGACATTTTTAGGTGTGATTAAAGTATAGTTCACAAAAACAAAGGACCACAGTTCTGCTTTTGTAAAAAAAAAATAAAAAAAAACCTTAGACCATATTGACTTTCATTGTATGGGCCAAAGAAGAAGTTAGCATGTATGTTATTTGATTTCCTCTTGTCCTATCATGATAAACTTTAATCCTTGTTTTTTCTTCTTGACACAAACAGTGGCCATTTCTGATGGAGAAAGAGAGGTGAGTAAATTTACATTTACTCATCTAGCTGACGCTTTTATCCAAAGCGACTTACAATTGCTATATATGTCAGAGGTCGCAACCCTCTGGAGCAACTAGGGGTTAAGTGTCTTGCTCAGGGACACATTGGTGTTTCACAGTGGATTCACACCAAATGCATGTGTCTTATCCATTGTGCCACCACCACCCCTTATAAATAAAGGCGGTACTATACGGTTATCCGGACCACACCTGACCACACGTGACCACAACTGCTCTTGGTTGGTCGTAACCCCAGTGACGGGTAGGTTTAGGGGCGGGGTTGGTAGGTCATCACATGTGGTCCGGATAACCGAATAGTACCATAAAGGCTATAGAATTGCTTTCCTCCAGGTGCAAATAACTCAAGGTTTTTTCTTTTTATGTGACAAGCCTGATTGCAAGGACGATTTTGATGCATGCACAATGGAGTATTCACCCGTGTGTGGATCCGATGGAATAACATACGGCAATGAATGCACACTGTGTGCTGCCGTCAAGTGAGTTTAAAAATGCATGTATTTTAAAATAAAGTACTGTAGGTTTAAAACAGTTTAGAGTCGGTCACTTTCAAACTTTAATCTTCAATTTAATCTCTCTCTTTTTTAGGGAATCAGACACTGAAATCTTAGTCCAGAAGGAAGGCCATTGTGATCCAGAGAAGAAGATGTGGAAGAGGAGTAACGGAGGATGGCGCTGGTGGCGCCATTAGTAAGCTTGACAGACCTTTAGTCAGCTACTCATGTCTCATTCAGTATGACCTGAATTTGTAATGGTTTAATCCA
Organism: Scardinius erythrophthalmus; assembly: GCF_964197995.2. Lineage (NCBI taxonomy): Eukaryota > Metazoa > Chordata > Actinopteri > Cypriniformes > Leuciscidae > Scardinius > Scardinius erythrophthalmus. Next base: position 38,937,833 of record NC_138233.1, read on the forward strand.
TAAATAAATGTTGCATATTAAAGCTGTTCTGTTTTCTCCCTCAAATCTTGGAAAGACACAATAAAACAAGTGAATATTGTAAGGAGGTACCCAAACCATATCTAGAGCAGAATATCATAAATGGTCTGGGTTTTTTTTTTTTTTACTCCTGTTAGATTATTTGTCAGGTAGACTATCTGCATCCTCGAAGCTTTCAGGTGGAAACCGAGACTGTGTAATACCATAACAATCAATTTTATTAAAGAAGGGTCATATTTATACACAAGATAAAGCAGATTCATCCACGATGGCCAGGCCATCCAGTCATATACTCAAGATCAAGCTCTGCCTTGTAGGGCATATTAAGAAATATAACAAGAGTTATCAAGATGTTCAAATGTATGTGCGTTGAGTGTATAAGTGTGTCCAAGGACTAGTTCTTGTTTTGTTTGAGTCTATGATGTGCAGATAACTTAACGGAAAAAAGTTAATATTAACACTCCCTGTGCAGAAAACTCCACTGAAGTCCTGAAGTGCGTTCCATTCGACCATAAGTGCCCTGTGAAGTGTACAAATGATAGTATTAATATATTATTTGATGAAAAAACAAATTACAAAATACTCCAAAGTAATTAAATGCGTATTTCAAATACATGTAATTAATATACTGCCCATAACCATCTAAAGTGATGTTTCAATCTGAAGGGAGCGATCAAGACCCGTGTGAAGGCCCTGCAAACAGCTCAGGGAATACGGGAACATCCATACATCACTTCAATTCAATTCAATTCAATTCAAATTTATTTGTATAGCGTTTTTTCACAATACATATTGTTTCAAAGCAGCTTTACAGAAAGTGCATTTCAGAAATGTACATAGAAAAATAAAGTTAGTTAATCATGTATTAATTTAGGGCATAACATCGCTGGCGTCGAGTCGTCTCTTCACAGGCGTCGAGTCGTCTCTTCCCGGTTGTTGGGGCATCTGAAGTCTCCATGAGAGGCTGGATACAAACAGACTTGGAATACACATATGACCCAGAGGGGCTGCATATGGAGTATCACTGAGGTGTCCAGCCGCAGGTGGAATATTTCAACCCCAGGGGTGGCAAGGTGGCTTGCCGAGGGAAAGACACATTCTCAGAGAGGCTTACAGTGGAAATACACATGTGGGGGTCGCCCGGAGGGGGAACCATGCACATGGAGGCACCTAGCCAAGCGCGAAGCTGCCGGTGGCATAACTCTGGCGTTGACATCATCAGTGCTGGTGGAACTCAGGGCAGGGATCGGTCAACGAGCGACGTCTCGTGGTTCCATCACAGAGAGCCACAAAATCACTTTTTAGAACATTCACATTCACAGTTCCATGCTGGTGGAATGCTCTCCCCTCCCTCATCCGGAATGCAGAATCCCTGGCAACATTCAAAAGACAGCTGAAAACCCATCTCTTCCGTGAGCACTTAACCGCATAAAAATAAATAAATAAATAAATAAAAACCTTTCCCTCTACAACCTCACTTATCGGTCCTATGCTACTCTGTATAATGCCTGAACTTCGTATCTGAGCACTTCTTGTGTTGTTTTTGTTTTTGCCTCTTCATGATGACTCACTTAATCTAGTCCTAATTTGTAAGTCGCTTTGGATAAAAGCGTCTGCTAAATGACTAAATGTAAATGTATTAGGCTCACCTGAGGAGAATATCGCACGTATCCCGTCCGTGGAGAGGAATGGCGAGCAAGTGAAGACACCTGAAAAAACTAAAAATGAAAGTTTCTGAAATAAGGCCACAAAACACATACTAAATATGTGTCAATAAGACTTTTGACTAATGGATTTCATCGCCTAGATTTTTTTCTTCAAAATGATGTGAAAATCATCCTGCCTAATCATTCACATAAAACGATACATTGATTTTAGTTTTGTGAAACACTTTTAGTTTGGAAAGCCAATATGCGGATGGGGCGTAAACGCTCCAACAGCATCATGCATATTTAGTAGTTCACACCTGGTGAGACTACGTCCCTGCATACTTAATGAGCCATTCATTCAGGTGTGTCACCTATAGCTAACATAAATATACAAGCTTCATAAAAATGATCATTCTAGGAGAAAATTTCAGATGGCATTTAGAGGCTTTTGCATCTGAACTCTTCATATATACACACACACATATATATATGCATGCACATACATACTTTATAATCTTTTCAAAACTAGTCAACGTCTTTCAGAACTAAAGTATACATTTTATCATACGTATTTCAAAGTAAAGGATTCATTAGTTAGTTGATGACTTTATTTTTGACAAAACACATAAAGTATATATTCCTCATCTCAGTATAGCAATAGAGTTTGCTAAAAGCTGTTCATTCAATACAGCAGTATTTAAAAATTGATCATATTTTGTAAAATTACATTTATATTTGCATTTATGTCAAAACCTAGACACTTTTAAACATCAAAAGGACATTTATTAATATGTATTCGTGTCAAAATGACAAATAAACAGATTTTCCTATTCAATTTTGCAAGGAAACGCTTCCAAGACGCTTGCGTGTCGCGTGAAAAATAGGCGTTGGTTCTATTTCTAGAATGCACGCGTTTTCTATGCGGCTCGTGCCGCGCCTGAGACGCGCGTCTCACACAGGCAGTGTGCAAACTCTAAACTGTTAACATGGGAGCCGAAATAAAAACGGACACGCCACGCAGCTGAGACGCTTACGCCACGCATCCAGTGTTTCACCGGCCTTATCCAGCTGATGTGGGCGTTTCACAGGTTTGTATGGATCGCCTCACATTCGCGTTTGAATAGCGCGGTCTCCGTAGGCGGAGTCACATTAAAACTTAATTAGCTGAGATGAGAACGACTGACATCTCTCTCTTTACATACATATTATATAAACTGTGAATATTTGTTTTTTATAAAAATCACTTCATTTAAAAGAAGAGAATTCAAGCTTCATGCCTGTGTGTTTGTATGCCTGTTTGTATTCGCTGAGTTCTTCAATGACATCACTGTGAAAAAACCCTTTCAGGACTTTTATTTTTTAAGAGTTTGCTGATGCAATTCTAAATACAAAGATGATGAAGGCCAGCAAAAATATCACTTTTAAGTCAGTTATTGAATCAGTTCTTGCTATTTTTAAGATTTATATGATTTTAATGTGTAAAAGATTTTTTGGTGTGACTCTTAAAGAATTGTTTGTCATAATCATTCCGATCATCATTATACCCAAAAACTGAAAGTCAGCTTTTGAGGGAGGAGGAGGAAGGAGGAAAAGTTCATGAAGAGAATGAGTGGGGGGCGCTAGAGAGCACCACATGGAGCGAACGTAAATTTAGGGAGCTCCCTTAACAAGCCTCCAAAAAACTAGTAGCCTATTATTTGACTATTTAGAAGACTAAGCCCAAGAAAGGTGATTCACCAACCAGCGCAGTTGAACATCTAGCCGAGAATCCGTCGTCTATTGAGCACGAGACCGATCGCGGCATGGCCACGGACTCAACTGCTATCCTGTCAGCCATTCAAACCATGAATAACGGTATGAACGACAGATTTAACTCGCTGGAAGCTACTCTATCTCAGCTGCAAACAGCGCTGTCTGAAACCACCTCGCGCATCGCGGACCTTGAGAGCGTTAAAGCTGAGCACGAAAGCCGCATCTCTGACCTGGAGGCCTCCTGTCAGGAAATACTATCAGCTAATAAGGCCCTACGTGCAAAACTGGATGATCTCGAGGGCCGTTCCCGACGACAGAATATTAAGATTGTCGGCCTTCCCGAGAACGTGGAGTCTGGTCGCCCCACTGAGTTTGTGGAAAAACTATTCCCGAACCTCCTGGGAGCCGAGAACTTTACTAGCAGGAATCAAAGTTGACCGTGCACATCGCACCGGGCCTTTACCCCCGAAAGGAGGACGTCCCCGAATTATGATCGCGAGGATACATCATTACCCGGTCAAGGAGATGATCCTGCGGCTTGCGCGGCAACACTCGCCTTTAAAATATGACGGAGTTCACATCTCCTTCTTCCCAGATTTCACGGTTGAGGTACTCTCACAGCGAAGAGCGTTTGACGGAGTGAAAAGGAAATTGAAGGAGGCTGGTATTCGATTCGGAATGCTGTTCCCCGCGCGTCTTCTTGTCACCCAGGGCACTACCAGGAAAATCTTTGTTTCGGTTTCGGATGCTGAATCGTTCATTAACACCATCACTGTTCAAGACCCTTCTTGATCTGCTGCGCGTAAAATTGTTTTTCAATGCCGTTTCCATGGCTGAATGACTTAAATCATCGTTCCTGCTGTTTACCGGCTGCATTTAGTACGAGGTTGTGAGTATTTTCAAGAAAAAAAAAGAAAAAAAAAAAAAAAAAAGAGAGACATTGTACAGATCTGCTTACGATCACGTTATTTGGTCAGATTATACACGTTATTAGTGTATTATCTACACGCACATGTTCATGCTATCTGTTGTATAATTTATATAGTTTAAACTGTGTTTATAAAAATATATTTATATTTCTATGTCACAAGAGTTTTGTGCTACACACACAATAGTTCAGTTTTATAGAGCAACTCTTTTGTTAATAACTTAGTTACACGGAGCCTGCATGGGAGTCCCCTGGTTTCTCTTTTAGAGGTTATTTTAGTAGGCAGGTTTTCCTCTTACTCCCTATGCTGCCCTGCAGCTCCACTGTTCATATGAGGGGGTTTTTCCCGGCTTCATTTGCAGAAGCCGACGAAAGGGGGAGGGCGGGTGGTCTTGTTTTTTTCGTTTTTTTTTTTGGTTGTTGTCTCAAATTTACTGTCTGTACATCTCCTTCAATGGTTATTTCAGTGGTTACTACCCCTTCAAATTCATTTTGCAGCTGCCACTACAATAGATATTATACTACATGATGTGTAGTAGGGGGTCTTCACTTAAAGGTGGCAATGTCACTCTCGCCAGCTGGAATGTCCGGGGATTAAATAACCAGGTTAAGAGAGGTAAAGTTTTTTCTTATTTGAAGTCCATCCCTGCTGACATAATATTTTTACAAGAGACACATATTAGAAATTCTGAAGAAAGGCGACTGAGATGCAATTGGATCTCCCAGGTATTTCAATCTACCTTTTCATCCAGGGCCAGAGGAGTAGCTATTCTGTTTCGTAAGTCAGTTCCTTTTAAGCACTTAGGCCTACCTACTATCAGCGATCCTAACGGCCGCTATTTAATTGTAACTGGCTTACTTTCTTCAATTCATCTCACTCTGCTTAATGTGTACGGACCTAATTTTGATGACCCTGCTTTTTTTCGCAGAGTCTTTAATCTTTTACCAAGCACTCTGAACACGCACCTGATAATAGGTGGTGATTTTAACTTGGTGTTGGATCCCACTGTAGATAGATTTCCTTCTCGCTCTGGAATACCCTTGGCCAACTCTACCTCTGTTCTTAACGATCTGATTACCTCTTTTGACCTCGTTGATATCTGGAGACTAAAACACCCAACAGACATGCAGTATACTTTTTTTTCGCAAGTTCATAAATCATACTCTAGGATAGATTTCTTTTTAGTTGATTCTAAAATTATTCCCTGTGTAAAATCAATGAAGCATCACAATAGAATCATCTCTGACCATTCAGCAGTGACAATCTCTCTAGATCTCGTAGAAATTAAGCCCACCTATAACTGGCGTTTTAATCCTGCTCTGCTCTCGGATGTCCAATTTTGTGGACAAATAATAGAGTTGCTAGCGGAGTTTCTCAAATTTAATGACACGGGCGATGTTTCTGACTCGACTCTATGGGAAAGCCTAAAGGCTGTCCTGAGAGGACATATTATTTCATACGAGTCCAGTCTAAAAAAGCAAAGGGTAAAATGCCTTTCAGAAATTGAAAACCATCTTACTCGGCTGGAGGACACTTACAGAGATTCAACAGACTCAGAAGTGCTTAATGAAATTACAGCACTTAAATTGGAATATAATTCGATTCTTTCGAACCAAGTTAATAATATGTTGTTAAAAGTGAAGCAAAAACAGTTTGAACTTGGGGATAAACCAGACAAATTGCTTTCTCTTCAGCTGAGGGGGCTACAAGCCTCTAGAGCAATTCATAAAATCAAGAATAAGAGTGGTGTCGTTCTAACAATTCCCGGTGAAATCAATGATACATTTAAAGAATTTTATGAAAAATTATACAAATCAAAGGGTTCTTCTGACCCCTCAGCTTTAGCAGATTTCCTTCATTAATTACATCTTCCTAAGTTGGGCTGCTCAGAGCAGGCAGCTTTGAATGCGGACATAACGGTAGAGGAAATTTTAGCTGCGATTAAATCTTTCCCCAGTGGCAAGGCGCCTGGCCCAGATGGTTTCGGGATTGAATTCTATAAAAGATTTGCACAGGTGCTCTCTCCTTTGCTGTTGAGGATGCTTAATCATTCTTTTGACAAACATAAACTTCCCCAGTCCTTGTATGATGCAAATATTTCGCTGATTCTTAAAAAAAATAAAGAAACTGACCCATCATCTTATCGACCCATATCTCTTTTGAACTCTGACCTTAAAATTTTTACTAAAATCCTGTCTAATAGATTAAATAACTGCATTGGGAAAAATATCCACCCTGACCAATCTGGTTTTATTCCTGGACGTTTTTCTTTTTTTAATGTCAGGCGTTTAATGAATATCTTATACACTAGATTTGAATCTAAAGCTAGCGTTGCAATTCTTGCCTTAGATGCAGAAAAGGCGTTTGACCAAATTGAGTGGGATTATATTTTAGCTGTGATTAGAGAATTTGATATGGGTGATGCTTTTGCCTCTTGGGTGAAGTTGTTATACCTCCATCCTTCGGCTTCAGTTCTCACCAATTTTAACAAGTCATCACAATTCCAATTACACAGAGGCACTCGACAGGGCTGTCCTCTCTCGCCTTTGCTTTTTGCAATTGCAATCGAACCTCTCGCCCTTGCAATTAAAAATAGCCCTTTAATTTCGCCCTTGAATTTAGGCCAAATTAACCATCATATTTCCCTTTACGCAGATGACATTATTCTGTATCTAAGCAATCCTGAACAGTCTATTCCACCCTTATTAAATCTGTTGGAAACATTTGGTAAACTCTCCGGTTACTCAGTGAATTGGCAAAAAAGTTAATTCTTGGCTGTGACTAACAATATCGATCCAATTTTTATGCGTAGCCTACCTAGCCATAAATAGTTTGAAATATCTCGGAGTTAATATACCTAGAAATATACCTAGAAACCCTAAGGATATATATAAGCTTAATTATTTAACAATGCTTGAAAACCTAAAGGACAATATAAAATGCTGGAGGACCTTACCACTATCAAAGATGGGGCGTGTGAATGCTATTAAGATGGTGACGTTACCCAGATTCTTGTATCTCTTCCAGAATTTGCCGATTTATTTACCCAAAAAGTTCTTTAAATCCTTAGATTCTATTGTGTTGCCTTTTGTCTGGGGCTTCAAAGCACATAGAATATCTAAATTACACGTGTGTAACCCCCTAGGGGGGTTGGGTTTGCCAAATTTTCAACACTACTACTGGGCTGCCAATTGTAGAGCCTTAACTTACTGGCAGGACCCGCGCCCCGACAGTCCCTCAACTGACATCCCCTCACTGGCTTATGATTGAGCAAGGTGCCTCAAATTCGTCACTCTCCTCATTACTTTTTGCTAACCCAGCAACTTTTAAAGCTGCAGTAGGATCCCATTTTATGATTAATAACTCTCTTAGGATATGGCTTCAGATTGGTAAAGCATTTAAATTGACAAATACCTCTTTTCTTGCCCCTGTTTGTCGTAACCATGCCTTTAAACCTTCATTATTAGATCCAGTGTTCTCAGGTTGGGCCAGAAAAGGAATCCTTACCTTGAGAGATTTATATATTGACAATAATTTTGCCACATTCACTCAACTAACAGAGAAATATGACCTTCCTGCTTCACACTTCTTTAGATACCTACAAATTAGAAATTACGTTTGTTCCACTGTGCCAAATTTTGAAATATTATCAGCCGATAATGAATTATATAAATTGCTTACTTGCGTTCCAAACTCTCCAAAGTTAGTAACAAAATTTGTTGACTTCTTCACAAATCAGTTAGATTTTTCCACTACTCATCTGAAAAATGTTTGGGAAGAGGAACTAGATGTTCAGCTCTCTGAGGAGGACTGGGAAAAATGTCTTAAAAATATATACACCTGTTCCATTAATGCCAGGCACCAACTTATTCAGTATAAGGTGTTACACAGATTACATTACTCAACGGTTAAACTTAATTCTTTCTATCCTACTATCTCCCCTCTCTGCAATAAGTGTGAATCTGCAGAGGGCTCTCTTGGTCATCTTTTCTGGGCATGCCCAAAATTGGGTGAATTCTGGTCAGAAGTTTTTCAGTTTCTTTCTGAAGCTTATACCTGTGAGCTTCCCTTAGATCCTGCGACTGCCGTTCTTGGCTGGTCGGCCTCCTTGCGGCACCTTAATAATGCCACCCGATTGCCTATACAGTATGGTTTGATGATTGCCAAAAAATGTATACTCTGCATGTGGAAGAAAAATTCGAAGCCACTATTCAAGATTTGGTTGTTAGAACTTTCCTCCACTCTGCATGTGGAAAGACTTAGATATAGTATTTCTAGAAAATTTAGATAAGTTTGAAGCCTCTTGGAGGCCACTTTTCAATCACTTGTTAAAAATCAATAGTGACGAGGCTATTTAAAATGTATTTCTATTTGTTTATTTTTTATTAGGATTTTGTCATTTCCGTTGAACTCTGTCTTCAATGTAAAGATACCTATGTATATCTCATCTGGTCTATAATGTCACACTAGGCAAAAATCTGTTCTGACCTTCCTTGCCTGTGCCTGGTGATGTGGTTATCTGCAAACTTGAATCTAATTGAAGGAGTTTTTTTACACTCATCACACAGCTGAAGTCATGCAGACATGATTCTCAAACTGGGGAAAGTGACTTTGCAGCTTGAGGAAGACCCTGATCTTCAGTGAGGAAGAGTGTGAAGGTGTACTCAGATCTTCAGTGAGAAAGAGTGTGAGTGTGAAGGTGTCCTCAGATCTTCTGGGAGGAAGAGTGTGAGTGTGAAGGTGTACTCAGATCTTCAGTGAGGAAGAGTGTGAGTGTGAAGGTATACTCAAATCTTCAGCGAGGAAGAGTGTGAGTGTGAAGGTGTACTCAAATCTTCAGTGAGGAAGAGTGTGAGTGTGAAGGTGTACTCAAATCTTCAGCGAGGAAGAGTGTGAGTGTGAAGGTGTACTCAGATCTTCAGCGTGGAAGTGTGAGTGTAAAGGTGTACTCAAATCTTCAGCGAGGAAGAGTGTGAGTGTGAAGGTGTACTCAGATCTTCAGCGAGGAAGAGTGTGAGTGTGAAGGTGTACTTAGATCTTCAGCGAGAAAGAGTGTGAGTGTGAAGGTGTACTCAAATCTTCAGCGAGGAAGAGTGTGAGTGTGAAGGTGTACTCAAATCTTCAGCGAGGAAGAGTGTGAGTGTGAAGGTGTACTCAGATCTTCAGCGAGGAAGAGTGTGAGTGTGAAGGTGTACTCAGATCTTCAGCGAGAAAGAGTGTGAGTGTGAAGGTGTACTCAAATCTTCAGCGAGGAAGAGTGTGAGTGTGAAGGTGTACTCAAATCTTCAGCGAGGAAGAGTGTGAGTGTGAAGGTGTACTCAGATCTTCAGCGAGAAAGAGTGTGAAGGTGTACTCAGATCTTCAGCGAGGAAGAGTGTGAGTGTGAAGGTGTACTCAGATCTTCAGCGAGAAAGAGTGTGAAGGTGTACTCAAATATTCAGCGAGGAAGAGTGTGACTGTGGAGGTGTACTCATATCTACAGAGAGGAAGAGTGTGAAGGTGTACTCAAATCTTCAGCGAGGAAGAGTGTGAGTGTGAAGGTGTACTCAGATCTTCAGCGAGAAAGAGTGTGAAGGTGTACTCAGATCTTCAGCGAGGAAGAGTGTGAGTGTGAAGGTGTACTCAGATCTTCAGCGAGAAAGAGTGTGAAGGTGTACTCAAATATTCAGCGAGGAAGAGTGTGACTGTGGAGGTGTACTCATATCTACAGAGAGGAAGAGTGTGAAGGTGTACTCAAATCTTCAGCGAGGAAGAGTGTGAGTGTGAAGGTGTACTCAGATCTTCAGCGAGAAAGAGTGTGAAGGTGTACTCAGATCTTCAGCGAGGAAGAGTGTGAGTGTGAAGGTGTACTCAAATATTCAGCGAGGAAGAGTGTGACTGTGGAGGTGTACTCATATCTACAGAGAGGAAGAGTGTGAAGGTGTACTCAGATCTTCAGCGAGAAAGAGTGTGAGTGTGAAGGTGTACTCAGATCTTCTGTGAGGAAGAATGTGAGTGTGAAGGTGTACTCAGATCTTCAGTGAGGAAGAGTGTGAGTGTGAAGGTGTACTCAGATCTTCAGTGAAGAAGAGTGTGAGTGTAAAGGTGTACTCTGATGTTCTGTGAGGAAGAGTGAGTGTGAAGGTGTACTCTGATCTTCAGCGAGGAAGAGTGAGGAAGAGTGTGAAGGTGTACTCAGATCTTCAGTGAGGAAGAGTGTGAGTGTGAAGGTGTACTCAGATCTTCAGTGAGGAAGAGTGTGAGTGTGAAGGTGTACTCAGATCTTCAGCGTGGAAGAGTGTGAGTGTGAAGGTGTACTCAGATCTTCAGTGAGGAAGAGTGTAAAGGTGTACTCAGATCATCAGCGAGGAAGAGTGTGAGTGTGAAGGTGTACTCAGATCTTCAGCGTGGAAGAGTGTGAGTGTGAAGGTGTACTCAGATCTTCAGCGAGGAAGAGTGTGAGTGTGAAGGTGTACTCAGATCTTCAGTGAGGAAGAGTGTGAGTGTGAAGGTGTACTCAGATCGTCAGCGTGGAAGAGTGTGAGTGTGAAGGTGTACTCAGATCTTCAGTGAGGAAGAGTGTAAAGGTGTGCTCAGATCGTCAGCGAGGAAGAGTGTGAGTGTGAAGGTGTACTCAGATCTTCAGTGAGGAAGAGTGTGAGTGTAAAGGTGTACTCAGATCGTCAGCGAGGAAGAGTGTGAGTGTGAAGGTGTACTCAGATCTTCAGCGAGGAAGAGTGTGAGTGTGAAGGTGTCCTCAGATCTTCAGTGAGGAAGAGTGTGAGTGTGAAGGTGTCCTCAGATCTTCAGTGAGGAAGAGTGTGAGTGTGAAGGTGTACTCAGATCTTTAGTGAGGAAGAGTGTGAGGGTGTACTCATATCTTCAGTGAGGAAGAGTGTGAGTGTTAAGGTGTACTCCGTTCTTCAGCGAGGAAGAGTGTGAGTGTGAAGGTGTACTCAGATCTTCAGTGAGGAAGAGTGTGAGTGTGAAGGTGTACTCAGATCTTCAGCGAGGAAGAGTGTGAGTGTGAAGGTGTACTCAGATCTTCAGTGAGAAAGAGTGTGAGTGTGAAGGTGTACTCAGATCTTCAGTGAGGAAGAGTGTGAGTGTGAAGGTGTACTCAGATCTTCAGTGAGGAAGACTGAGTGTGAAGGTGTACTCAGATCTTCAGCGAGGAAGAGTGTGAGTGTGAAGGTGTACTCAGATCTTCAGTGAGGAAGAGTGTGAGTGTGAAGGTGTACTCAGATCTTCAGTGAGGAAGAGTGTGAGTGTGAAGGTGTACTCAGATCTTCAGTGAGAAAGAGTGTGAGTGTGAAGGTGTACTCAGATCTTCAGTGAGGAAGAGTGTGAGTGTGAAGGTGTACTCAGATCTTCAGTGAGGAAGACTGAGTGTGAAGGTGTAGGCAACAGTGGCTAGGAACCAAAACTCCATCAGGTAACAGAATGGAGAAAAAAACCTTGGGAGAACCCAGGCTCAGTCGGGGCCAGTTCTCCTTTGGCCAACGAGCAAACAGTGTATGATTATGATCCAGGCAGCGTTACAGGTCAGAAGTCAGATTGATCGTGTCGATGAGGCCTTCAAAGGGCTGATGAGGCTGGCACTTCAGGATGCGTCATGGTTGGGTCCACGTGCAGATCCTCCATCTAATCTGGATACAGCTGGAGTCCACCTCACTTCAGAAATGGACAGACTGGTTGACACATCAGTACTGCGTTGTCGTCTCATCCAGGCGTAGGTCCTTCATCAGATCTGGATACGGCCTGGATCCGACGGACTGCGGCAAACCTCGGTATAAACAGAGAGACTAATATTAGCGTAGACGCCATTCTTCTTCTGATATAACGAGTACATCAGGATTTATGGGAAGTGTTCCTGGTTCCAGCTGGCCTAATCTATGCAGCCTAATATGGAATTATAGAAGTCTATAATGTGTTATGTGTATGCTAGGTCAAAGAGATGTGTCTTTAGTCTAGCTTTGAACTGACAGAGTGTGTCTGCTTCCCGGACAATGTTAGGAAGATTGTTCCAAAGTTTTGGTGCTAAATAGGAAAAGGATCTACCGCAGGCAGTCGATTTTGATATTCTAGGTATTATCAACTGGCCGGAATTTTTAGATCGCAATAGACGTAAAGGACTATAATGCGTTAAGAGCTCGCTCAAGTACTGCGGAGATAAACCATTCAGTGCTTTGTAAGTAATCAGCAATATTTAAAAATTTATACGATGTTTAATAGGGAGCCAGTGCAGTGTTGACAGAACTGGGCTAATATGGTCATACTTCCTGGTTCTGGTAAGAACTCGAGCTGTTGCGTTTTGGACCAGCTGTAGTTTGTTTATTAAGCGTGCAGGGCAACCACCCAGTAGAGCATTACAATAATCTAGCCTTGAGGTCATGAACGCATGAACTAATAGTTCCGCATTTGTCAATGAGAGCAAATGACGTAATTTAGATATATTTTTAAGATGGAAAAATGCGGTTTTACAGATACTAGACACGTGACTTTCAAATGAAAGATTGGTATCAAAGAGCACACCCAGGTTCCTAACCGACGACGAAGACTTAACAGAGCAGCCATCAAGTGTTAGACAGTATTCTAGGTTTTTACGTGAGGAAGTTTTTTTGTCCAATAATTAGAAACTCTGTTTTTTCAGAATTTAGAAGTAGGAAATTACGAGTCATCCAATTTTTTATATCAGCTATGCATTCCGTTAATTTTGTGAATTGGTAAGTTTCATTAGGTTTTGAAGAAATATACAGCTGAGTATCATCGGCATAACAGTGAAAGCTAATGCCATGTTTCCTAATGATATCTCCTAATGGTAGCATGTACAGAGTGAACAGCAGCGGTCCTAGTACTGAGCCTTGTGGTACGCCATACTGAACTTTTGATCGATGAGACATCTCATCATTTACTGCTACAAACTGATAACGGTCAGATAAGTATGATTTAAACCATGCTAGTGCATTTCCCGTAATGCCAACATAATGTTCTAATCTATTTAAAAGAACGTTGTGGTCAATGGTGTCAAATGCAGCACTAAGATCGAGTAACACTAATAGAGAGATACAACGAGGATCGGATGATAAGAGCAAATCATTTGTGATTCTAACGAGAGCTGTCTCGGTACTATGGTACGGTCTAAATCCGGACTGGAAATCCCCGCAAATATCATTTCTTTCAAGAAAGGAACACAGTTGTGAGGATACTGCCTTTTCTAATATCTTTGACAGAAAAGGTAGATTCGAGATCGGCCTGTAATTGACTAATTCTGTTGGATCAAGTTGCGTTTTTTTAACAAGCGGTTTAATCATAGCCAGCTTAAAGGTTTTTCGTACGTATCCTAGAGACAAAGATGAATTAATGATATTAAGAAGAGGATCTAGGACCTCTGGAAGTATTTCTTTCAGTAGCTTAGTCGGTATAGGGTCTAACATACATGTTGTAGATTTAGATGATTTAACGAGTTTAGTAAATTCTTCCTCTCCTATAGCAACGAATAAATCAAATTTTTCCTCAGGGGGACTACAATGCACTCCCTGATGCGATACTGTAGTAGACGGTTGCATAGTTATAATCTTCTCCCTGATATTATCAATCTTATAAGTGAAGAAGTTCATAAAATCATTACTGCTGTGTTGCTTGGAAACTTCTGGGCTTGAAGCTTTATTTTTCGTTAGTTTAGCCACCGTTTCAAATAAATACCTAGGATTATGTTTATTTTCTTCTAATAGGGTTGAAAAATAAGCAGATCTAGCAGCTTTTAAAGCCTCTCTGTAAGTAATTGAGCTCTCCTTCCATGAAATGCAAAATACCTCTAAGGTTTGTTTTCTTCCAGTTGCGCTCCATTTTTCTGGCTGCTCTCTTAAGGGCCCGAGTGTGCTCGTTGTACCACGGCGTTGGACTGTTTTCTTTAATCTTCTTTAAGCGCAACGGAGCAACTGTGTCTAATGTGCTGGAAAAGAGAGAGTTAAAAGTTTCTGTTGTAATATCGAGTTCTTCTAAGCTATCTGGGTTGCTGAGATGATGAAACTGATCAGGAAGATTATTAATAAGCAATCTTTAGTAGCAGAAGTGATAGGTCTCACATATTTGAAACACGGAGTCGGCTTTGCAGCCTTGGCTAAATGCAAATTACACGGGACTAGATAATGATCTGAGATGTCATCGCTCTGCTGCAGAATTTCAACGGCATCAACATCTATTCCGTGTGATAATATTAGATCTAGAGTATGATTCCGACGATGAGTAGGTCCTGACACGTGTTGTCTAACTTCAATTGAATTTACAATGTCTTTAAATGCCAATCCCAATGCATCTTTTTCATTATCGATGTGTATATTAAAATCACCAACAATTAGTACTTACTATTCCATGTGATAATATTAGATCTAGAGTATGATTACGACAATGAGTAGGTCCTGACACGTGTTGTCTAACTCCAATAGAGTTCAGAATGTCTTTAAATGCCAATCCCAATGCATCTTTTTCGTTATCTACATGTATATTAAAATCACCAACAATTAGTACTTTATCTGCAGCCAATACTAACTCTGATAGAAAATCAGCAAATTCTTTGATAAAGTCTGTATGGTGCCCTGGTGGCCTGTATACAGTAGCCAGCACAAATGTAAAATGTGTTTTATCATTTACACTAGATACACTAGAGCTTTATCATTTGTTCATCCGTATTATATCTGTTTTTTATTTGTTTAACATCAATTACATTTTTACCCTTGAATGGATTTAGGAGTTTTTTATATGTCCTAATTCGAGGAAAACAGTCTCTATATGATGATATCTAGGTGAAAGAGGCTCTATGTGATAGGATTTATCTGACCTGGGTGACGCGAGGCCGCTAGCAGACGGTCGGTTAAGCCAGTCTGTCTGCTTCCTGACCTGAGCCCCAGATTGTCATGTTTGAACTCTAAGACTATGAGCCATATTACTAGAGAGAAGAGCAGCACCATCCCAGGAGGGATGAATACCATCTCTTTTCAACAGGTCAGGTCTACCCCAAAAACTTTTCCAATTGTCTATGAATTCTATATTATTACACGGACACCAATCAGACAGCCAGCCATTGAGTGAAGACAATCTACTAACTATCTCATCACTCCTGCCAACAGGAAGGGGGCCAGAGCAAATTACAGTGCCTGACATCGTACTTGCAAGTTCACACACCTCTTTAATGTTAATTTTGGTGATCTCCGACTGGCGGAGTCGAACATCATTAGTGCCGACATGAATAATAATTTTAGAGAATTTACGATTAGCATTAGCCAGCACTTTTAAATTTGCTCTGATGTCAGGCGCTCTGGCTCCCGGCAAGCATGTGACTATGGTGGCTGGTGTCTCTATTTTCACGTTCTGTGTAATAGAATCGCCAATAACTAGGGCACAATCAACAGTGTGAAGGTGAGTGTGAAGGTGTACTCAGATCTTTAGTGACGAAGAGTGTGAGTGTGAAGGTGTACTCAGATCTTCAGCGAGGAAGAGTGTGAGTGTGAAGGTGTCCTCAGATCTTCAGTGAGGAAGAGTGTGAGTGTGAAGGTGTACTCAGATCTTCAGTGAGGAAGAGTGTGAAGGTGTACTCAGATCTTCAGTGAGGAAGAGTGTGAAGGTGTACTCAGATCTCCAGTGAGGAAGAGTGTAAAGGTGTACTCAGATCTTCAGCGAGGAAGAGTGTGAGTGTGAAGGTGTACTCAGATCTTCAGCGAGGAAGAGTGTGAGTGTTAAGGTGTACTCAGATCTTCAGCGAGGAAGAGTGTGAGTGTGAAGGTGTACTCAGATCTTCAGTGAGGAAGAGTGAGTGTAAAGGTGTACTCAGATCGTCAGCGAGGAAGAGTGTGAGTGTGAAGGTGTACTCAGATCTTCAGCGAGGAAGTGTGAGTGTAAAGGTGTACTCAGATCTTCAGCGAGGAAGAGTGTGAGTGTGAAGGTGTACTCAGATCTTCAGCGAGGAAGAGTGTGAGTGTGAAGGTGTACTCAAATCTTCAGCGAGGAAGAGTGTGAGTGTGAAGGTGTACTCAGATCTTCAGCGAGAAAGTGTGCGAAAGAAAGTGACTCTTCCTTCAGTGAGGAAGAGTGAGTGTAAAGGTGTACTCAGATCGTCAGCAAAGAAGAGTGTGAGTGTGAAGGTGTACTCAGATCTTCAGCGAGGAAGTGTGAGTGTAAAGGTGTACTCAGATCTTCAGCGAGGAAGAGTGTGAGTGTGAAGGTGTACTCAGATCTTCAGCGAGGAAGAGTGTGAGTGTGAAGGTGTACTCAGATCTTCAGCGAGGAAGAGTGTGAGTGTGAAGGTGTACTCAGATCTTCAGCGAGGAAGAGTGTGAGTGTGAAGGTGTACTCAGATCTTCAGCGAGGAAGAGTGCGAGTATGAAGGTGTACTCAGATCTTCAGCGTGGAAGTGTGTGTGTGTGTGTGTGAGAGAGAGAGAGAGACAGAGCTCATAATAAAACAAGAATCAACATGAGCTTGGCTTCAGGAGATGGAGAGAACTGAGGGATTTGAAGTGTTGTAAAGCGAGGTGGAGATGGTGGTGTTTTATTCCTCAACAGGAGAGTAAGTGTTCCCCTTCAGGAACTACCGCTGCGTGAAAACGCTGCGGGGAACGCCCCAGCGCGACGCGTCTGAAGCATGAATGAAATCAGTCAATGAAGAGATGTCATAGCGAGTGACGTCACCGACCGGGAAGCTATAAATATCCCTTGAGTAAAAAACGCCACTAGCTTTTTTGCTCTTCAGCAAGCGCTCTGTGTGTGTCTGAATCTGTCGATTGTGTTTGTCTGTTTCTAGATTAAAAAGGAAATCTAGGCAGGAGTTTTTCACTATATATATATATATATATATATATAAAAAAAAAACAGTTATAAGTGTCAAAGTGACGAGCGAGCAAGAATACAGGCGATGTGTTCCCCCTTGTACCAGATTTATTACTAGGGGGGATTCACATCAACTGTGTGTTGCTTGTTTGGGAGTGCAGCATGCCCAGTCAGCCCTCGAGGGGGTTGATTGCGAGCATTGCGAGCGCTTTCCTCTTCGGACTCTGCGCTCGCGGCGATCACTCTTCGAGGAGAGTGGTCTGCTGCGGGCTCCCCGAGGCTCGGGTCCCGCTTCTGTTGAGGCAGAGCGACGACGCTTGACTTGGGGTTCGCAGATGGATCTCACCGGCGACGTTGAGACGGGCTCCGCCCTATCTCAGCCATCTCCGGCGGGATCCAGTGCCTCTGTCCCGGTTCTGGAAGCGCGCGCTGAGGCGGCTACTTCCGACCCGGTCGAGGCACATAATGTCCAGGAGCTTAGATTATCCAGTTCTGAGGAGCTGGATGTCGAAAGCTTCGCATCTGAAGAGACTGGTGACTCGTCACGCCAGCATACAAGTGGCGATCATGAGCTGATGAATGTATTATCTCGTGCTGTAGAAAAGCTCAGCATCGAGTGGCCAACTGACAGGCAGGAGTCTAGTTATAAAAGCAAACTGGATGATCGTTTTCTGTCTGCACCTCCTCAGCCTTCTCGCCGGTGTTTACCCTTTTTTCCAGATCTTCACACTGAGGTGGCCACGGAAAGACATCTATGGCTGAGCCAGACTTCTATGAGAGAAAAAGATAAGAGTGTTCTTTTAAATGCTCCCGTTTCGCCTGTGGGTCTCTTTGGTGATGCTGTTCATTCTGTCACTGAGAGGTTCCAGGAAGATAAAAGGCAGACGGCTGCATTTCATAAATTTATTCCCCTCAAAGTCCGTATCTCTGGGGCTGCTGAGCGAGGGCAGCCCCAGCCACCGAGTACTTCGGCTGCTAAGAAGAGAAGAGCACAGCAGAAAAAGAGTGTCGTGTTTCGTGCCCCCCCCGCAGACAAACTGGAGGGATGAGACAGGACGTTCTCAGGCGCGGCCTCCTCGCGACAGGGCTGATCTGAGAACAGTTCTTGTCGCTAAGAAGGCCACGTCGAAAAGGTCCTGACGCTGTCAGCACCTGGGCTCTGAGGGTGGTCCCCGCCGTGAGAGACTCGAGTCCACCTCCTTTAATGGTGCCCTGTCTCTTCCGGCTCCCTCAGGGGCCTGTTCTACTAACCCTGCCAAAACAGGGCGTAGAAGGGCCCGGCGAGTGTTTTCCTGTGGGACGCTCGCCGCCTCCGAGGAGGGCTCTAGTGTGTTCAGACCAGTGTTTCCCTGCCGGTGCGCCGTTACAGGGCGCTGTGTCTGTCACACCGACTATTCAAACAGAGGCCAGCCCCGAGGGGCTGGTTCCCTTAGTAGAATTTTTGGTAGAGTGGAAAAACCTTCCAAATGTGTCTCGTTGGGTCCTGCAAACGATTGAAAGAGGTTATGCTATTCAGTTCAGGTCTCGTCCACCTCGGTTCAGAGGGGTCCTTCCCACTGTGGTGGGCCCCGAGCAGGCTTTGATAATGGAACAGGAGGTTATCACTCTTCTTCAAAAAGGGGCTATAGAGCGGGTTCCTCCTCCCAGCAGGGAGTCAGGCTATTACAGCCGTTACTTTATTGTTCCGAAGAAAGATGGGGGGTTACGTCCGATTTTAGATCTGCGTCTCTTGAATCGCACTGTAGGGAGACTAAAGTTCAAAATGCTTAATCTCAAACAGATCATGTTACAAATCAGGTCCGAGGACTGGTTCGTCACGATAGACCTAAAAGACGCCTACTTCCATATATCGATTCTTCCTCAACATCGGAAGTTCCTGAGGTTTGCGTTTGGGGGCCAAGCGTACCAATACCGGGTCCTTCCGTTCGGCCTAGCACTGTCACCCCGAACTTTTACCAAGTGTATGGATGCGGCTCTAGCCCCGCTGAGGCTTCAGGGCATCCGCATCCTGAACTATATAGACGACTGGTTAATCCTAGCTCAGTCGGAACATCAAGCGGTTCAGCATCGAGATGTCGTTCTTGCTCATGTGAAAAAATTGGGGTTGAGACTGAACACCAAGAAGAGTGTGCTTTCTCCAGTACAGAGAACCACTTTTCTTGGCGTAGTGTGGGATTCGACGACGAGGCAGGCATGTTTGTCACCTGCTCGTGTTGCTTCGATTCTCGCCGCAGTGAAACAGATCAAGCTAGGCCAGCTAATCACTGTAAAACAGTTCCAGAGGCTGTTAGGTCTCATGGCAGCAGCGTCCAGCGTTATACCCTTCGGCCTGCTGCACATGAGACCGCTGCAGTGGTGGCTCAGAACCAAGGGGTTCTCCCCGAGGGGGAATCCGCTCCGCACGATCCTGTGTTCGCGACGCTGTCTTCGAGCCCTGGTCGTGTGGAGCGATCCTTGGTTTCTGTCCCAGGGTCCTGTGTTGGGAGCTTCCTGTCGTCGCCTAGTGCTAACGACAGATGCTTCTCTCACGGGTTGGGGGGCGATCATGAGTGGTCGCCCAGCTCAGGGTCTATGGCAGGACCATCATCTCCTATGGCATATAAACTGTCTGGAAATGTTGGCGGTGTTTCAGGCTCTGAAACATTTCCTACCGGACCTAAGGGGCCACCATGTTCTTGTACGCACAGACAACACATCAGTGGTCTCTTATATAAACCATCAGGGGGGTCTGAGGTCGCGCCCTTTGTGCAAACTAGCCAGTCAGATCCTTCTTTGGTCCCAGGGGAAACTTCTATCTTTGAGAGCGATCTATCTCCCGGGGTATCTAAATCAGGGGGCAGACATCCTGTCGAGACAGGGGCCGAGGCCCGGGGAATGGAGTCTTCACCCCGAGGTGGTGGAGCTCCTTTGGGAGCACTTCGGTCGTGCCGAGGTAGACCTATTTGCTTCCAGAGAGACATCACACTGTCATCTGTGGTTCTCTCTCAGCCACCCAGCCCCACTGGGGCTGGACGCTATGGTACAGGCGTGGCCGAGGTCTCGCCTGTACGCCTTTCCCCCGATTGCTCTGCTCCCAGGAGTTCTGGAGAGGGTCCGCCGGGACGGAGTCAAGCTACTCCTGATAGCCCCGTTCTGGCCGGCCCGAGTATGGTTCTCAGACCTTGTGTCCCTTCTCGACGGCTCTCCCATGGAGATACCGGTCAGGAGGGACCTATTGTCGAGCGGCTCATCTTACACCCTCGCCCAGAACTGTGGAGGCTGTGGGCTTGGCCTCTGAGGGGGCCCAGCTCATAGATCTTGGTCTCTCGACTGAGGTCGTTGAGACCATCCTCCAGTCCAGAGCTCCCGCCACTAGGAGACTTTATGCTGCGAGGTGGAATCTTTTCACCTCGTGGTGTGGAGAGCGCCAGCAGGACCCAGTTAACTGCCCGGTTGGTACAGTGCTGGAGTTTCTGCAGGACCGTCTCTCTACAGGGTTATCCCACTCCACACTGAAGGTGTACGTGGCGGCCCTAGCTGCTTACCGCGTCCCTTCGAGTGGAGTTCCTCTTGGGAGACACCCACTTGTATCTCGTTTCCTCCGTGGCACCTTGAGGCTGAGGCCAGCAGTACGCACGAGGGTACCACCATGGGACTTGGCCATCGTTTTGGATGGCCTCTCCCTGGCTCCCTTCGAGCCCCTTGAAGAAGTTTCTGAGAAATTTCTCACCTTAAAAACTCTATTCTTGCTTGCTATCTCATCTCTCAAAAGGATAGGAGATATTCAGGCTTTGTCAGTGGCTCCCTCGTGTCTGGAATTCTCGCCTGGCATGGCTAAAGCGTTCCTGTACCCGAGGCCAGGTTATGTTCCTAAGGTCCCAACCACTTCAGTTAGGCCCGTCATACTGTAGGCTTTTTGTCCTCCTCCGTTTACTACGCCAGACCAGGAGAAGCTTAATTTGTTGTGCCCAGTTAGGGCTCTAGACGCCTATGTCCACAGAACTGCCCTGTGGAGGAAGTCTGAACAGCTTTTTGTTTGCTTCGGGTCCCCCAACAAGGGGGGTCCCACTTCTAAACAGCGAATGAGCAAGTGGGTGGTCGAGGCCATCACGCTTGCTTATGAGTCGGCCGGTCAGCCTTCTCCTTTGGCTGTACGGGCCCACTCCACTAGGAGTATGGCTGCTTCCAGGGCTCTCCTCTCCGGAGTAGCCCTTCAGGATGTTTGTGATGCGGCTGGCTGGTCCTCACCACATACTTTCATCAAGTTCTATAGTCTTGATTTTTGCTCCACTCCTGGGGCCCAAGTTCTCTCGTCAGTTTGTGCTCCCTAATGCACACACTACGGGGATTTGTTCGCATGGGGACGTTGGTATTGCGTTCCCCGCAGCGTTTTCACGCAGCGGTAGATCCTGAAGGGGAACGTCCCGGGTTACGTATGTAACCCTAGTTCCCCGAGGGAACGGACGCTGCGTGTCCTGCCATACTCCCTGCATCCCCTGGGGCGCTTGCTTCAGAGACTGTGAAGCTAGTGGCGTTTTTTACTCAAGGGATATTTATAGCTTCCTGGTCGGTGACGTCACTCGCTATGACATCTCTCCATTGACTGATTTCATTCATGCTTCAGACGCGTCACGCTGGGGCGTTCCCCGCAGCGTTTTCACGCAGCGTCCGTTCCCTCGGGGAACTAGGGTTACATACGTAACCCGGGACGTTTTCTTGAACAGATAAACTGTCATGTGTGTCTCTTTAACGGAGTTCACTGTAAAGCGTTATCTGTTGTGAAGATCAGCTTATTATGGTTGTTGTGCTGAAGTTTATTCTCGAGGAAGTATCGTGTTTATTAATGTGTAAAACTACAGTAACGTCTTCATCTAGTCAGCTTGAGATCTTTCATCTGAACTGGTTATTTCTCTTAAGACTAGCAGTGAATGTTTCATGAGCAGGAGGATAATAATCTCTCTGTCTTTAGTTATGAGAAATAATCATATTCATCCGCAGTCACACAGAGCCGAAGCACAACCAAACAATGTTCTTTCACAGAATGAATGCAGTTGTTTTTTTTAACCACTAGAGGGCCAACAGTTACAGTGTTCCTTTAAATTATATTTTGTTCTCTGTATGCCTAGAGTGTTACAGTAGTTTTGATTTTATGTCTGATTTATTATCTAAGAAAGCTTTTGGTTGCTTTTGTAAAATTTGATTTATTGATATTTAATGTTTCTAATCAACAAAAGGGTTCTGTAGAGGAATTGTTTCTATAATGTATTTTTTTTCTATGCCACTGCAAACATAGGGCATTCATTCAGCTTCTCATTGTAAGGAAAGCACATAATAATAATAATAATAATAATGTATTGTATAATGTATAATGTCCACTGATGAACATGTCCAACAGCTGTGATACTCATTGGATCGATCAATAATAGCATCTGTACATTTAATTGTATTTAGAAGGGATTTGATTGCAATTTCTACAGTATTTTTGTTTTTCCAGCCTGCTTTTTTTTTACAGTCCAGAAACAAACAAAAACAATGACTGTAAATAATAAACCTGTTGTTTAATGTTATACTGATCATTGGACAAAATATCAAGGTAAGGATTTTCCATGTCATAATTTCCAAACATTAAATACAATACCATATCACTCTTTTATATAAACCACTGATTTTTGTTCTTAAGATGCGGTCGTCCAGGTCCACGTCTGAAACGACTTCAGTCAGAAAGACAGATGTGTTTAGTGCTGAGTTTACCTTTAGTTATAAGTGCAACATATCTTCAAACCCTTCAACTGTCATAATGCAAATCTTTCTTCACTTTAACACAGCAATCAGAATGTCAAGCAATAGCATATAAAATCATATTTGTAGCACTGTGTATTATTCACTTACACATTAAAACATTATTTCCTTTTAATCTTGAGGTCCCACTGAATTACTTCTTAACTTACACCTATGCAATAAATCTCAGATGTGATTGTCTAATCCATTAGCTGCAGCTTTAGGAATAATAAACACTGTTAAAGGCACTCGGAGTATCTGATCAGACTCCTCAGGATTAATCCTCATAAACCATAAATCATCTTCAATTACATTTGGCTTCAGCTGATCTGCGTTTAAAATATGAGGTGAGAGAAATGCGGACGAGAGCTTAATGCTACACGAATCAAAGCTACATACACAAATATATTAAATACAAGTTTAGTCCAGATATTCAACCACAGCTACCGAGTTTTGCACTGATAGAAAATGTTCTAGTCCCTTCATGGTCTGTAGGTTTTTATGACGTCCTTTATGGGTCTCCGGCAGATCGGACAGCACGCATTGATCTGTCTCTTGAGCCTCAGTCCGCAGTCGTTGCACAGACACATGTGTCCACAGGTGTAGATGACGGTGTCCACCTCCTGGTCGAAGCACACGGTGCACTCGCTGCTCTTGATGCCCAGAGGAGCGTCTGACGAGGACAGGGTCGGGGACACGGGAGGACTGAGAGGAGAGCTGGGAGCCGTCACTGAAAAACAACACACTGTAAACCTGCTGTGATGGGAAAAAGCACACAACAGTACCTCTGGATGTGACTATAACAAATCATTTAAATACAACTCTAAATATAGCACCACAGAGGCAGAATGAGGACGGTGTTAAGCTAAATGGCTGAAAGCCCATACATACAATTACTTGTTATGTGATATAAATGCTTATTAGTTTTGACCAACTGATCTGGTGTGGTCAGTGTTGGGTAACAATTACACACATATAGTTTAGCGTCAATATGTGAAATCTTCCCGAGATGCATCCTCAGCGGCAGTTTGGCATTATGCCATCAAATTTGTTGATGCGATGTACGAAAATGGTTGCGTCTATCAACACGAAATCTATACCTTTTTGCCAGCATGGTCTGACGATGATCTGACTCGAATTTGGTGGAAATCGACAAACAGTTCGAAAAAGTAGGTTTTTAAAAAAAATCAAAATGTCGGACCGTATAAGTTCGGCTGACAGTAACAAATTTGGTTTCTATGGTCTCGGCATGACCCAAGGAATCTATTAAGACCAGTTTTATTACAATAGACAAAATTAATCAAAAACTATTAGCTTTTTAAAAATGTCATTATAATTTTCTACCACAAAAGGGCCAAATCTCAATCGCAAGTCTTGAAACTTTTTGAGTAGCTTCAGGGAACGGTGTTGATGACACTTACTGAGTTTTGTAATGATATGTCAATGCGTACGTAAAATATAGCATCTTACAGCAAAATACAAAATGGCCAATGCCCAAAATGGCCGACATGGGAAAATTGGATATGCCATACCGAAACCAGTTTTGGCCAAAGCATTTATAAGTTTTTTTCTTCATATCTCCTGACCACTAGGTGGCACTGTGTCGAGACTGTGCAGATATCCTCAGGTCAAGGTTGTCATAACACACACCAAGTTTGGTCTGAATATGCTAAAGCGTTGAGGAGATAAAGCCTCATGTCCATTTTGCTGCGCTCTTCGCCAATTCACTTCCACAGTATTTGAGAACGGTTTGACTAATCAACATGAAATCCATAATCTTTCAGAAGATAATCTGGCTAAATTTTTGTGAAAATTAGAGCAGTTACCTAGGGATTAAAAAAAGTAAAAAAATTGTTTAATTTTGTTTCCAGCCCTTAGGGTTAATATCATAAACAGGAGTGCAAATTTGGACAGTTGGTGGCGCTAGAGGGATTGTGTTAGAGACTCCAAAATTGCTGTGGTTAATGTGCAGACAGTCCTCTATCTGTGTGCCAAATCTCACAACTTTTGATCATATGGATCTATGGGCTGCCATAAACTCATTAGCGGAAGAAGAAGAAGATGATAAACACTTACGATAACAATAGGAGCCTACTCAGCTTCGGTAAATTAGAAACATTTTTCATGAATGAAATATTTAAAAATTATTAATAAAATAATATTTAAAACTCTCTTTGATTCTCTAAACCATGAACCAAACCAACCAGCTCTGAGATTCGAGAATAATAACATGACTTGACTGTGTAGCCTACTTAATTATTTTTTTTTTTATGAGGCAATAAACAATAATCCCATACAATTGCAAATAAAGTAAACCTATGAAAAAACACAATACAATATAAAAGCATTGATTTATAGACATTTAGAAGCAAAAAATAATTAAATTCATATTTGTATTTATTGCTAAATAAGTGTATTGTAAAATGTTAAAATACACAAACAACTTGTTTTAAGATTGTAAGGTGACTGAGTCAATCACATCATTCGCAATGCATTATGGGAGTGGGAGTTTAGCTCCTCTGGCACAAGCATTGTAGCCTTATTGTTAGGGTGTTCTGCACGGTTGCTAGGGTATTGCTCAGTGGTTGCTAGGGTGTTCCGGCTTGTTCCCAGTTTACACCTGGTATTAAGATGCGTTTTGTTTGATCGGATCACAAGTGGACGACGCTAAATACAGGTGTAAACATTATGGGAAGTGCTCTAGCCAGACGGGGTTTAAACTTCATCGGCTGGAGACCAAAGTTTGGTTAGATCGAAAGATCTGGAAAAAAAAAACATACATTCACCCGCCCATAGACCCTCCCCTCGAAGAAATCAGGACAGAAGTGGTTGAAAGTGGACAAAAGACCAGGTGTAAATGGGAATGTCTTGTGATCCGATCTACCCAAAACACATCTTAATATCAGGAGTAAACAGGGCCAATAGTTGAGCAATGTTTAAAGTGATGCTTGGCTCAGCAAACACCACTGATAACGCTTTAATGCCCCCCAACTGTTATGTGATGTCTGAAGCTTTTAAGGTCAACATTTTCTTGTAAAACATGTTATGAACACATTAAATGTTAGCATGGGATGTTAGCAGTTAGAAACAAACCTCTACAGCTCTGCTAAAGTCACGATGAAAGGGAAGTAGCGACAGATCTTTTCTTCCGTACTGTGACATGCAATCAAGTTTAACAGAAAAAGAAAAGAATATAAGGCGGGACTTGGTTGTGATTGGATGTAGAGATATGAGCGTGGCTTTCAAGATGAGCTTACAGGAACTGGTTTAAGAGGAATAAATGACCGGAGAAAACCTGCATACGTCACCTGAGAGAAGCCTGATGCTTCACCGGAAGATCTTTCAGTTAAACATTAAAAATGAAACATGCACGGATGAATCATTCACAATGAGATAGGTAACATGCATTTAGAAGCAGGGTGCATTTTCACGTCATGCCGACTCCAATCAGTCATTTCATTAGCATTTTGCCTCCTCCGCGGTTCAGAAGTGAATGTGAGCTGATGAAGGAGCTTGTTGAGACTCACCCAGAGACGACTCAGATGCTGATGAGGATCTGTTGACACTGAAAGCCAGATCAGAGTCGCTGTCATCAGGCGTTGATCCCTGAGACACTGACGGGGAGGTGGGGGGGCTGGCCTGAACCGTTCCTTACGGACAAAAAGAGAAACGTTTACCACACCGACTGAACATCTGCCTTTATTATAACCACCAGCAAATCTCCTTCAGCTGACTTCAACAAAACATTAAACAATGTGTATAGATGAACTAAATTACATGTATGTTAGACTTTGTGTTATTACAGTTTGGGTCCCGCTGGCTGGTTGGTCAGTACAGCGTAAATGCCTTGCTAAAATACAATATAATATCAGCTATGACATGATCACATGTTCAAATACTGTGTTAGCACAGAACTGTATAGCATTCTTATTATGGTCCCAAAGAAAAACAATAATCAAATGTTCATCATAATGTAATGACTTGTTCCACCACTGAAATGACTTGTGTATTTGCAATATAAAATGCGATATACAGTTGTAATCATAATTCTATTCATAATTTTGAGACAGCCAAAGTCATTAAAAGTTGCATTTTCAGTTGAATTTGGGGAAACCACTTGAAACACTTGTTGTGTTGAGCTATTTCAATTACTTTTGTTTGATTTGATCATTGCAAACATCTGAAAGTCTGTACATTTTGCCAATAAACCTGATTTGCAATGAGGGTTGAATAATTTCAGTCACAACTCTAGCATGGCCTCTTGTTCCTTGTGACTAAAATTAGAGTTGGCAGCATATTCAATATTCCATTCCAGGTAGGAATATCACGTTCTGTTTTCAATACAGTAATATAAAGACATTAATGTGTGCAAATCAATACAGTTGTCCCGTGGTGCGAGTTTTATCTCTCACACATGTTAGGACTGCATGCTCCTCATCTGACTGATATAATCATGTGGACTGAAAACAGTTTTCCATTGCATTTTCCCTCCTTTTTTCAGAATGCCATGCTGTTCTGAATCATATAATTTGACACAAGGGAATTATTTTGGAACACGGGTAAAGGAAAAGCGTCATCCTGAAGTCAAGTCGACTTCTGGACCCGTCTGAATGTGTTAGTTACGGGACGAGGAACCCTGGGAGTGTGATCTCTTTTTCCAGCAATAAAGCAGCTATACAGAATGTGATTAACACATGCACAGTTATGATCTGCTCACGCTACACAAATGAACCATCACTGAACTTAAGCTGGACTGACTCTATTTTCTTCTAGATCTGCTGTACAGCAGAGACAAACTTTGTTGCATCATTTTCCTGTTATCTCTGTAAAGCTGCTTTGAAACAATCTGTATTGTAAAAAGCGCTATATAAATAAATGTGACTTAACATGACATAATTATGATGCTTGCATTAGTGTTTTTTCATCATTTTGATGACTTCACTATTAGAAAGAAACCTAGATTCTAGATCTGGAAATGCAGAATCTAGATCGAGAAATTCTAACTTCTGACTGGTAGTGTAACAACATATCATTTGATAAACCATACAGTCAAACCAACATTATTCAGACACTTCAACATTTCTCACATTATCAGTTTATTCGCTATAGTTTAGAAAGTGGTGATAAAATATGAGCAGAACTCAGAGTTATGAACTCAGTTGATATTTGACTGGTTTTGTCCGTCCTTCTGTTAGACTGTCTCACACATGAGTTATGTTGAATATCTGTCAGCTGTTAAATTTAACTACACAATTAGATAATACCAGTTTAGCTCAACCAATCACCAAGCAATGCTTCATTGTGTTCAGTCTGTGTGTAAAAGAGCATTAGTTATTAAAGAAAAAACACTTCAGCAAAACATGATCAGCTCAAAGTGTCTGGATCATTTTTGGTCCCTAATTTTTATAAATGTTACTGGTAGTCACTGAATAAAGAATATATGGGTATAATATGTCACAGTTTACTGTATTCTGCTCTCCTCACTTACAGAAATGAACTATAGTGTCCTGATCACACATGAGCAATACATTTGTTACTGTATTTATTAATCTTTGTTAGTGTTAGTTAATAAAAATCCAGCTGGTCATTGTTTATTCATGTTAGTTCACAGTGCATAAACCTTTGATTTTAATAACATATTAGTAAATGTTGAAATTAATATTAACTAAGATTAATAAATGCTGAACAAGTATTGTTCATTGTTCTTAGTTCATATTAACTAAGGTAGTTAACTAATGTTAACTAATGAACCTTGCTGTAAAGTGTTACCATTATATCTGGTGTCTGAATAATTTTTGGTTAGACTGTATCACGTGATAAAAAATGATTCCTCATGAAATCCTACCTAATATCCTGAGTCGGTTCACGGCCCCATGGAGCGTGAAGAAGGCCCACAGAACCTGAGAGGAGTCGACACACAGGAGTCGAGCGCTCGCCCCCCCGTTGACCCCGTGATGCACCTCTCCGTTTGGCATGAAGGTGAAGCTGAGCACGTCTCCGGCCGCCGGCACCGGGAACCCCCTGTACACAACCCAATACTCCTTACGGTCCAGAAGCACCTCCGGGTCGGCCGGCAGGTCCCCGGCGCTGAGGCTGCCAGGGTCACAAGAGGTCATCCCAAAGAGAAGAGCCCCAAAGTAAGGCAAACCCAAGTGGCCCACCTCGACGTAAAGAGTCTCGCCCACCCGAACGGGCCGGTCGCTGAACATCAGAGTCCGGCTGCTGTCCAGAAAGTGTGTGCACGCGACAGTGCGGTCGTTGGAGAGCACCACGTCGGGCCCTCGCACCGGGTGGAAGTGCAGGTGTGTGTCGAGCGGGCCTCGGGCCAGCCTGTGGACGGAGGACGAGGGCGTCGAGGAGCTGGAGACGGGGGTCAGCGTGTTGTAGTTGCTCAGGTGTAGCGTGGCGAACTTGGCGGCCGCGGCCTGGCTGGTCTCCAGCTGGTTGTTGCTGTAGTTGGCCGAGTCGTGGTTGCTCTGGGGGAGATAGGCACTGAGTCGAGCGGCGCTCAGGCAGCTGGAGCCCACGCTCTCTGCAAACGTGCTCTCTGAGAGAGGAGGAGACCATGAGTCGGCACAAGTAGGGGTGGCTCAATATAGCACAATACAAAAATGCATCAATATGTACCGTGGAGTGTGACCATATGTATTGTGTGTAGTTCACCCCCCAAAAAATAAAAAATTCAGTTTTAGTGACAGTACTACATCAAACTACTATATATAATGTTGAATATAATGTATAATACTGCGCTGGGGGAATATGTGTGTGTTCTGATAATGCCAGATGTCTGATGTTACCAGTAAAAGTGTCCGACATTATATTAAATATATCTAGTCAGTGAAAGAGTTCAAGCATATTCAGACGTGCTCTCTGAGAGCGGGAAGGGAGATCAGCGAGTCGGCACAAATGAGAACAAGTGAAACCACTTCCATCTTTCTGCTCTAATAACAGCAGTGCATCCTTTACACTTCTCTTCAACTTCCAGATGATTGTTGCCGTTGTGATAGAGTCGTGATGTCAAACCCGGAAGACTAATCACCACCGGTTCCCTCCAGATTTTCCTAGGGTTTTTTTTTTATTTATGAGTGAAATAAGGTCTGTGGTAAACATAAGTCGATGACACGCGGACATTCTGTTATACAGTGTAAACTACACACAACCGTGCTTGACATTAACACCCCCCAACACCCCAAATGCATGTGTATTTCAGCAGTGGTGTGTAACGTAGTCAGACCTACTAGCCACTTTGGCGGGTTTAATTCTATATAATATATATATATTTCAATTGTAGTCTTTGAAAAAAACTGAAATAATAAACTAACAGCAATGTAGTGCTGTCAAAAATATAGATTTTTCGATACATATCGATACTGAAATATCTGAAACGCTAATTTTCCACAGAATATACAGGATGCCAGCATCTCTTTCTCTCTCTTTCATCTTTCCGACACACAAACCCG